>NC_133339.1:17024922-17324922 GCF_030506205.2 Paramisgurnus dabryanus | reverse complement strand
TCGAGGGAACATGGGTCAAATCGGCCTTGTTGAGGTCATTGCAAAAGGCCAGTAAATTATTTGGTAAATTGCCTGTACAAAAATCTGTGTATATCAGTCAGATCTGAAGCTATTGTCTTTTGTTTTATATCAAATTAAAGGTGTGTATGTGTACTTTACAGACAAATGAGTGACTTTACTGTGTGTTGTTCCTAACAGGAAGGAGAAGAGTTACAGTTGAGCCTGTTTTAGGCCACAAGGCCTGTGAATCACAATGGTAAAGTTGCATGTACAAATTTCTTAATTTTTAATCAAAACAAAGTCCAATCAGACTGTGTGATACATCATTGTAAAGCTTGTGTTTTGCAGTTTCACATGAACCCAACTGTAGTCTGGTAAGTAAATAAATGCTTTGCTTTAAACAAATGCATCTATTTTTAAACGTTTTTAAATGCTATCTTACGTATTTATTGCCGCTCCAGAACCTAAGTCGATGGGGTTGACCAACGGCTGGAGAAGTGAACGCTCCAGAACCTAAGTCGATGGGGTTGACCAACGGCTGGAGAAGTGAACGCTCCAGAACCTAAGTCGATGGGGTTGACCAACGGCTGGAGAAACTTTCGGGTTGACCAACTGCTGGAAGTACTTTCGGGTTGACCAACGGTTGGAGATCGTTTCGGGTTGACCAACGGTTTGGTTCTCCAGAGGGGCCGGGAGTATGGAGCTTAGGCCGGGGGGGAGTGCTTAAGAGTGGGTGCCCGGGACCGAACGGTGCGCCGGGTACGGGCTCCAGGGTGGCCGTGGCGGGTTCCGAGGCCGGCCTCGGGTGCACTGTGGGCGGGTAGAGGGGCCACCGTCCTCGGGGGTCCGAGGCCGGCCTCGGGTGCACTGTGGTCGGGTAGAGGGGCCACCGTCCTTGGGGGTCCGAGGCCGGCCTCGGGTGCACTGTGGTCGGGTAGAGGGGCCACCGTTCTCGGGGTCGTATCTCGGCCGGGGAAAGGGTTAGAGAGAAGCGGGTTGGCTCGTTGGAAAGGGCCGCTCCGGTAGAGCAACCGACCCGAGGGACGAGTTTATCCGAGCAAAGGCGCCCGAGTTACGGCCGTTTAAAGGTCAAGCGGTGGTACCCCGTATCTCGGCCGGGCTTAGGGTTAGAGAGAAGCGGGTTGGCTCGTTGGAAAGGGCCGCTCCGGTAGAGCAACCGACCCGAGGGATGAGTTCATCCGAGCAAAGGCGCCCGAGTAACAGGCGTTTAAAAGTCAGGCGGTGGTACGCCGTATCTCGCCCGGGCTTAGGGTTAGAGAGAAGCGGGTTGGCTCGTTGGAAAGGTCCCCTCCAGTGGAGCAACCGACCCAAAGGGCGAGTCGATCCGAGCAAAGGCGCCCGAGCTGCGGCCGTGGGAAAATCCGGGGAGGGACCGCCGTATCTCGGCCGGGGAAAGGCCGTGGGAAAATCCGGGCATAGACCGCCGTATCTCGGCCGGGGAAGGGGCTAGAGGCTCGCGGGTCGGCTCGATCGAAAGGCCCCCTCCGGCAGAGCGACCGACCCGAAGGGCGAAGGCCCCGGACCCGGGGCGCCCGAGATACGGCCGTCGGAATCTCCGCGAGCTTCGACCGGACGTATCTCCGGCGGGCGGGGTCGCACGGACTCGAGGCCTGGCTCGTCGGAAAGCCCCGCGACGGACCTTTCGAACGAGACCGGCCGCGCGTCCGGGCGACCTCCGAGGCGGACGCTAGGGGCGCCGGAGCTCCGGACGAGCGAAAATTCCGCGACGATCCGCCGTATCTCGGCCCGGGAAAGGGCCAGAGACTCGAGGGAGGGCTCCTCGGAAAGGGCCCCTCGAGCGGAGCCGCCGACCCGAAGGGCGAAGGCCCCGGACCCGAGGCGCCCGAGAAACGGCCGTGGGAAAATCCCGCGGGGGGCGGCCGTATCTCGGCCCCGGAAAGGGCTAGGGACGCGCGGGTGGGCTCGTTCGAAAGGCCCCCCGCGGCGGAGCCACCCACCCGAAGGGCGAAGGCCCCGGACCCGGGGCGCCGGAGCAGCGCGGTAACGAAATTCGAATTTTCGACCGGAAGTATCTCGGGCCCCCGGGGTCGCACGGACCCGGGGTCGGTGTCGTCGGAAAGCCCCGGGCGAGACCTTTCCGACGAGCCCGGCCTCGAGTCCGTCGGACCTTCCCCGGCCGAGATACGGCGCCCGGCAGTTCATTGGCCGATATCTCGTAGACGCTTGTAGACGCTCCGTGGTATTGGTGACCTTGACGATGCCGCGGGTACCCAAGCTCATTGTTGTATGTTACTCACAGCTCGATGGAACAGGGGTCAAATCGGCCTTGTTGAGGTCATTGCAAAAGGCCTGTAAATCATTTTGGTAAACTGCATGTACAAATATCTTTGTATATCAGTCAAATCTGAAGCTATTGTCTTTTGTTTTATATCAAATTAAAGGTGTGTATGTGTACTTTACAGACACATGAGTGACTTTACTGTGTGTTGTTCCTAACAGGAAGGAGAAGAGTTACAGTTGAGCCTGTTTTAGGCCACAAGGCCTGTGAATCACAATGGTAAAGTTGCATGTACAAATTTCTTAATTTTTAATTAAAACAAAGTCCAATCAGATTGTGTGATACATCATTGTAATGCTTGTGTTTTGCAGTTTCACATGAACCCAAGCTCATTGTTGTATGTAACTCACAGCTCGAGGGAACATGGGTCAAATCGGCCTTGTTGAGGTCATTGCAAAAGGCCAGTAAATTATTTGGTAAATTGCCTGTACAAAAATCTGTGTATATCAGTCAGATCTGAAGCTATTGTCTTTTGTTTTATATCAAATTAAAGGTGTGTATGTGTACTTTACAGACAAATGAGTGACTTTACTGTGTGTTGTTCCTAACAGGAAGGAGAAGAGTTACAGTTGAGCCTGTTTTAGGCCACAAGGCCTGTGAATCACAATGGTAAAGTTGCATGTACAAATTTCTTAATTTTTAATCAAAACAAAGTCCAATCAGACTGTGTGATACATCATTGTAAAGCTTGTGTTTTGCAGTTTCACATGAACCCAACTGTAGTCTGGTAAGTAAATAAATGCTTTGCTTTAAACAAATGCATCTATTTTTAAACGTTTTTAAATGCTATCTTACGTATTTATTGCCGCTCCAGAACCTAAGTCGATGGGGTTGACCAACGGCTGGAGAAGTGAACGCTCCAGAACCTAAGTCGATGGGGTTGACCAACGGCTGGAGAAGTGAACGCTCCAGAACCTAAGTCGATGGGGTTGACCAACGGCTGGAGAAACTTTCGGGTTGACCAACTGCTGGAAGTACTTTCGGGTTGACCAACGGTTGGAGATCGTTTCGGGTTGACCAACGGTTTGGTTCTCCAGAGGGGCCGGGAGTATGGAGCTTAGGCCGGGGGGGAGTGCTTAAGAGTGGGTGCCCGGGACCGAACGGTGCGCCGGGTACGGGCTCCAGGGTGGCCGTGGCGGGTTCCGAGGCCGGCCTCGGGTGCACTGTGGGCGGGTAGAGGGGCCACCGTCCTCGGGGGTCCGAGGCCGGCCTCGGGTGCACTGTGGTCGGGTAGAGGGGCCACCGTCCTTGGGGGTCCGAGGCCGGCCTCGGGTGCACTGTGGTCGGGTAGAGGGGCCACCGTTCTCGGGGTCGTATCTCGGCCGGGGAAAGGGTTAGAGAGAAGCGGGTTGGCTCGTTGGAAAGGGCCGCTCCGGTAGAGCAACCGACCCGAGGGACGAGTTTATCCGAGCAAAGGCGCCCGAGTTACGGCCGTTTAAAGGTCAAGCGGTGGTACCCCGTATCTCGGCCGGGCTTAGGGTTAGAGAGAAGCGGGTTGGCTCGTTGGAAAGGGCCGCTCCGGTAGAGCAACCGACCCGAGGGATGAGTTCATCCGAGCAAAGGCGCCCGAGTAACAGGCGTTTAAAAGTCAGGCGGTGGTACGCCGTATCTCGCCCGGGCTTAGGGTTAGAGAGAAGCGGGTTGGCTCGTTGGAAAGGTCCCCTCCAGTGGAGCAACCGACCCAAAGGGCGAGTCGATCCGAGCAAAGGCGCCCGAGCTGCGGCCGTGGGAAAATCCGCGGAGGGACCGCCGTATCTCTGCCGGGCTTGGGGTTAGAGAGACGCGGGCCGCCTCGTTGGAAAGGTCCCCTCCGGTGGAGTAACCGACCCAAAGGGCGAGTCGATCCGAGCAAAGGCGCCCGAGCTGCGGCCGTGGGAAAATCCGGGGAGGGACCGCCGTATCTCGGCCGGGGAAAGGGCTAGAGGCTCGCGGGTAGGCTCGTTCGAAAGCTCCCCTCCGGCAGAGCGACCGACCCGAAGGGCGAAGGCCCCGGACCCGGGGCGCCCGAGATACGGCCGTGGGAAAATCCGGGCATAGACCGCCGTATCTCGGCCGGGGAAGGGGCTAGAGGCTCGCGGGTCGGCTCGATCGAAAGGCCCCCTCCGGCAGAGCGACCGACCCGAAGGGCGAAGGCCCCGGACCCGGGGCGCCCGAGATACGGCCGTCGGAATCTCCGCGAGCTTCGACCGGACGTATCTCCGGCGGGCGGGGTCGCACGGACTCGAGGCCTGGCTCGTCGGAAAGCCCCGCGACGGACCTTTCGAACGAGACCGGCCGCGCGTCCGGGCGACCTCCGAGGCGGACGCTAGGGGCGCCGGAGCTCCGGACGAGCGAAAATTCCGCGACGATCCGCCGTATCTCGGCCCGGGAAAGGGCCAGAGACTCGAGGGAGGGCTCCTCGGAAAGGGCCCCTCGAGCGGAGCCGCCGACCCGAAGGGCGAAGGCCCCGGACCCGAGGCGCCCGAGAAACGGCCGTGGGAAAATCCCGGGGGGGCGGCCGTATCTCGGCCCCGGAAAAGGCTAGGGACGCGCGGGTGGGCTCGTTCGAAAGCCCCCCCGCGGCGGAGCCACCCACCCGAAGGGCGAAGGCCCCGGACCCGGGGCGCCGGAGCAGCGCGGTAACGAAATTCGAATTTTCGACCGGAAGTATCTCGGGCCCCCGGGGTCGCACGGACCCGGGGTCGGTGTCGTCGGAAAGCCCCGGGCGAGACCTTTCCGACGAGCCCGGCCTCGAGTCCGTCGGACCTTCCCCGGCCGAGATACGGCGCCGGCAGTTCATTGGCCGATATCTCGTAGACGCTTGTAGACGCTCCGTGGTATTGGTGACCTTGACGATGCCGCGGGTACCCAAGCTCATTGTTGTATGTTACTCACAGCTCGATGGAACAGGGGTCAAATCGGCCTTGTTGAGGTCATTGCAAAAGGCCTGTAAATCATTTTGGTAAACTGCATGTACAAATATCTTTGTATATCAGTCAAATCTGAAGCTATTGTCTTTTGTTTTATATCAAATTAAAGGTGTGTATGTGTACTTTACAGACATAAGAGTGACTTTACTGTGTGTTGTTCCTAACAGGAAGGAGAAGAGTTACAGTTGAGCCTGTTTTAGGCCACAAGGCCTGTGAATCACAATGGTAAAGTTGCATGTACAAATTTCTTAATTTTTAATTAAAACAAAGTCCAATCAGATTGTGTGATACATCATTGTAATGCTTGTGTTTTGCAGTTTCACATGAACCCAAGCTCATTGTTGAATGTAACTCACAGCTCGAGGGAACAGGGGTCAAATCGGTAGAGCAACCGACCCGAGGGACGAGTTTATCCGAGCAAAGGCGCCCGAGTTACGGCCGTTTAAAAGTCAAGCGGTGGTACCCCGTATCTCGGCCGGGCTTAGGGTTAGAGAGAAACGGGTTGGCTCGTTGGAAAGGTCCCCTCCAGTGGAGCAACCGACCCAAAGGGCGAGTCGATCCGAGCAAAGGCGCCCGAGCTGCGGCCGTGGGAAAATCCGCGGAGGGACCGCCGTATCTCTGCCGGGCTTGGGGTTAGAGAGACGCGGGTTGCCTCGTTGGAAAGGTCCCCTCCGGTGGAGTAACCGACCCAAAGGGCGAGTCGATCCGAGCAAAGGCGCCCGAGCTGCGGCCGTGGGAAAATCCGGGGAGGGACCGCCGTATCTCGGCCGGGGAAAGGGCTAGAGGCTCGCGGGTAGGCTCGTTCGAAAGCTCCCCTCCGGCAGAGCGACCGACCCGAAGGGCGAAGGCCCCGGACCCGGGGCGCCCGAGATACGGCCGTGGGAAAATCCGGGCATAGACCGCCGTATCTCGGCCGGGGAAGGGGCTAGAGGCTCGCGGGTCGGCTCGATCGAAAGGCCCCCTCCGGCAGAGCGACCGACCCGAAGGGCGAAGGCCCCGGACCCGGGGCGCCCGAGATACGTCCGTCGGAATCTCCGCGAGCTTCGACCGGACGCATCTCCGGCGGACGGGGTCGCACGGACTCGAGGCCTGGCTCGTCGGAAAGCCCCGCGACGGACCTTTCGAACGAGACCGGCCGCGCGTCCGGGCGACCTCCGAGGCGGACGCTAGGGGCGCCGGAGCTCCGGACGAGCGAAAATTCCGCGACGATCCGCCGTATCTCGGCCCGGGAAAGGGCCAGAGACTCGAGGGAGGGCTCCTCGGAAAGGGCCCCTCGAGCGGAGCCGCCGACCCGAAGGGCGAAGGCCCCGGACCCGAGGCGCCCGAGAAACGGCCGTGGGAAAATCCCGCGGGGGGCGGCCGTATCTCGGCCCCGGAAAGGGCTAGGGACGCGCGGGTGGGCTCGTTCGAAAGGCCCCCCGCGGCGGAGCCACCCACCCGAAGGGCGAAGGCCCCGGACCCGGGGCGCCGGAGCAGCGCGGTAACGAAATTCGAATTTTCGACCGGAAGTATCTCGGGCCCCCGGGGTCGCACGGACCCGGGGTCGGTGTCGTCGGAAAGCCCCGGGCGAGACCTTTCCGACGAGCCCGGCCTCGAGTCCGTCGGACCTTCCCCGGCCGAGATACGGCGCCCGGCAGTTCATTGGCCGATATCTCGTAGACGCTTGTAGACGCTCCGTGGTATTGGTGACCTTGACGATGCCGCGGGTACCCAAGCTCATTGTTGTATGTTACTCACAGCTCGATGGAACAGGGGTCAAATCGGCCTTGTTGAGGTCATTGCAAAAGGCCTGTAAATCATTTTGGTAAACTGCATGTACAAATATCTTTGTATATCAGTCAAATCTGAAGCTATTGTCTTTTGTTTTATATCAAATTAAAGGTGTGTATGTGTACTTTACAGACACATGAGTGACTTTACTGTGTGTTGTTCCTAACAGGAAGGAGAAGAGTTACAGTTGAGCCTGTTTTAGGCCACAAGGCCTGTGAATCACAATGGTAAAGTTGCATGTACAAATTTCTTAATTTTTAATTAAAACAAAGTCCAATCAGATTGTGTGATACATCATTGTAATGCTTGTGTTTTGCAGTTTCACATGAACCCAAGCTCATTGTTGTATGTAACTCACAGCTCGAGGGAACAGGGGTCAAATCGGCCTTGTTGAGGTCATTGCAAAAGGCCAGTAAATTATTTGGTAAATTGCCTGTACAAAAATCTGTGTATATCAGTCAGATCTGAAGCTATTGTCTTTTGTTTTATATCAAATTAAAGGTGTGTATGTGTACTTTACAGACAAATGAGTGACTTTACTGTGTGTTGTTCCTAACAGGAAGGAGAAGAGTTACAGTTGAGCCTGTTTTAGGCCACAAGGCCTGTGAATCACAATGGTAAAGTTGCATGTACAAATTTCTTAATTTTTAATCAAAACAAAGTCCAATCAGACTGTGTGATACATCATTGTAAAGCTTGTGTTTTGCAGTTTCACATGAACCCAACTGTAGTCTGGTAAGTAAATAAATGCTTTGCTTTAAACAAATGCATCTATTTTTAAACGTTTTTAAATGCTATCTTACGTATTTATTGCCGCTCCAGAACCTAAGTCGATGGGGTTGACCAACGGCTGGAGAAGTGAACGCTCCAGAACCTAAGTCGATGGGGTTGACCAACGGCTGGAGAAGTGAACGCTCCAGAACCTAAGTCGATGGGGTTGACCAACGGCTGGAGAAACTTTCTGGTTGACCAACTGCTGGAAGTACTTTCGGGTTGACCAACGGTTGGAGATCGTTTCGGGTTGACCAACGGTTTGGTTCTCCAGAGGGGCCGGGAGTATGGAGCTTAGGCCGGGGGGGAGTGCTTAAGAGTGGGTGCCCGGGACCGAACGGTGCGCCGGGTACGGGCTCCAGGGTGGCCGTGGCGGGTTCCGAGGCCGGCCTCGGGTGCACTGTGGGCGGGTAGAGGGGCCACCGTCCTCGGGGGTCCGAGGCCGGCCTCGGGTGCACTGTGGTCGGGTAGAGGGGCCACCGTCCTTGGGGGTCCGAGGCCGGCCTCGGGTGCACTGTGGTCGGGTAGAGGGGCCACCGTTCTCGGGGTCGTATCTCGGCCGGGGAAAGGGTTAGAGAGAAGCGGGTTGGCTCGTTGGAAAGGGCCGCTCCGGTAGAGCAACCGACCCGAGGGACGAGTTTATCCGAGCAAAGGCGCCCGAGTTACGGCCGTTTAAAGGTCAAGCGGTGGTACCCCGTATCTCGGCCGGGCTTAGGGTTAGAGAGAAGCGGGTTGGCTCGTTGGAAAGGGCCGCTCCGGTAGAGCAACCGACCCGAGGGATGAGTTCATCCGAGCAAAGGCGCCCGAGTAACAGGCGTTTAAAAGTCAGGCGGTGGTACGCCGTATCTCGCCCGGGCTTAGGGTTAGAGAGAAGCGGGTTGGCTCGTTGGAAAGGTCCCCTCCAGTGGAGCAACCGACCCAAAGGGCGAGTCGATCCGAGCAAAGGCGCCCGAGCTGCGGCCGTGGGAAAATCCGCGGAGGGACCGCCGTATCTCTGCCGGGCTTGGGGTTAGAGAGACGCGGGCCGCCTCGTTGGAAAGGTCCCCTCCGGTGGAGTAACCGACCCAAAGGGCGAGTCGATCCGAGCAAAGGCGCCCGAGCTGCGGCCGTGGGAAAATCCGGGGAGGGACCGCCGTATCTCGGCCGGGGAAAGGGCTAGAGGCTCGCGGGTAGGCTCGTTCGAAAGCTCCCCTCCGGCAGAGCGACCGACCCGAAGGGCGAAGGCCCCGGACCCGGGGCGCCCGAGATACGGCCGTGGGAAAATCCGGGCATAGACCGCCGTATCTCGGCCGGGGAAGGGGCTAGAGGCTCGCGGGTCGGCTCGATCGAAAGGCCCCCTCCGGCAGAGCGACCGACCCGAAGGGCGAAGGCCCCGGACCCGGGGCGCCCGAGATACGGCCGTCGGAATCTCCGCGAGCTTCGACCGGACGTATCTCCGGCGGGCGGGGTCGCACGGACTCGAGGCCTGGCTCGTCGGAAAGCCCCGCGACGGACCTTTCGAACGAGACCGGCCGCGCGTCCGGGCGACCTCCGAGGCGGACGCTAGGGGCGCCGGAGCTCCGGACGAGCGAAAATTCCGCGACGATCCGCCGTATCTCGGCCCGGGAAAGGGCCAGAGACTCGAGGGAGGGCTCCTCGGAAAGGGCCCCTCGAGCGGAGCCGCCGACCCGAAGGGCGAAGGCCCCGGACCCGAGGCGCCCGAGAAACGGCCGTGGGAAAATCCCGCGGGGGGCGGCCGTATCTCGGCCCCGGAAAAGGCTAGGGACGCGCGGGTGGGCTCGTTCGAAAGCCCCCCCGCGGCGGAGCCACCCACCCGAAGGGCGAAGGCCCCGGACCCGGGGCGCCGGAGCAGCGCGGTAACGAAATTCGAATTTTCGACCGGAAGTATCTCGGGCCCCCGGGGTCGCACGGACCCGGGGTCGGTGTCGTCGGAAAGCCCCGGGCGAGACCTTTCCGACGAGCCCGGCCTCGAGTCCGTCGGACCTTCCCCGGCCGAGATACGGCGCCGGCAGTTCATTGGCCGATATCTCGTAGACGCTTGTAGACGCTCCGTGGTATTGGTGACCTTGACGATGCCGCGGGTACCCAAGCTCATTGTTGTATGTTACTCACAGCTCGATGGAACAGGGATCAAATCGGCCTTGTTGAGGTCATTGCAAAAGGCCTGTAAATCATTTTGGTAAACTGCATGTACAAATATCTTTGTATATCAGTCAAATCTGAAGCTATTGTCTTTTGTTTTATATCAAATTAAAGGTGTGTATGTGTACTTTACAGACATAAGAGTGACTTTACTGTGTGTTGTTCCTAACAGGAAGGAGAAGAGTTACAGTTGAGCCTGTTTTAGGCCACAAGGCCTGTGAATCACAATGGTAAAGTTGCATGTACAAATTTCTTAATTTTTAATTAAAACAAAGTCCAATCAGATTGTGTGATACATCATTGTAATGCTTGTGTTTTGCAGTTTCACATGAACCCAAGCTCATTGTTGAATGTAACTCACAGCTCGAGGGAACAGGGGTCAAATCGGTAGAGCAACCGACCCGAGGGACGAGTTTATCCGAGCAAAGGCGCCCGAGTTACGGCCGTTTAAAAGTCAAGCGGTGGTACCCCGTATCTCGGCCGGGCTTAGGGTTAGAGAGAAGCGGGTTGGCTCGTTGGAAAGGGCCGCTCCGGTAGAGCAACCGACCCGAGGGACGAGTTCATCCGAGCAAAGGCGCCCGAGTAACAGGCGTTTAAAAGTCAGGCGGTGGTACGCCGTATCTCGCCCGGGCTTAGGGTTAGAGAGAAACGGGTTGGCTCGTTGGAAAGGTCCCCTCCAGTGGAGCAACCGACCCAAAGGGCGAGTCGATCCGAGCAAAGGCGCCCGAGCTGCGGCCGTGGGAAAATCCGCGGAGGGACCGCCGTATCTCTGCCGGGCTTGGGGTTAGAGAGACGCGGGTTGCCTCGTTGGAAAGGTCCCCTCCGGTGGAGTAACCGACCCAAAGGGCGAGTCGATCCGAGCAAAGGCGCCCGAGCTGCGGCCGTGGGAAAATCCGGGGAGGGACCGCCGTATCTCGGCCGGGGAAAGGGCTAGAGGCTCGCGGGTAGGCTCGTTCGAAAGCTCCCCTCCGGCAGAGCGACCGACCCGAAGGGCGAAGGCCCCGGACCCGGGGCGCCCGAGATACGGCCGTGGGAAAATCCGGGCATAGACCGCCGTATCTCGGCCGGGGAAGGGGCTAGAGGCTCGCGGGTCGGCTCGATCGAAAGGCCCCCTCCGGCAGAGCGACCGACCCGAAGGGCGAAGGCCCCGGACCCGGGGCGCCCGAGATACGTCCGTCGGAATCTCCGCGAGCTTCGACCGGACGCATCTCCGGCGGACGGGGTCGCACGGACTCGAGGCCTGGCTCGTCGGAAAGCCCCGCGACGGACCTTTCGAACGAGACCGGCCGCGCGTCCGGGCGACCTCCGAGGCGGACGCTAGGGGCGCCGGAGCTCCGGACGAGCGAAAATTCCGCGACGATCCGCCGTATCTCGGCCCGGGAAAGGGCCAGAGACTCGAGGGAGGGCTCCTCGGAAAGGGCCCCTCGAGCGGAGCCGCCGACCCGAAGGGCGAAGGCCCCGGACCCGAGGCGCCCGAGAAACGGCCGTGGGAAAATCCCGCGGGGGGCGGCCGTATCTCGGCCCCGGAAAGGGCTAGGGACGCGCGGGTGGGCTCGTTCGAAAGGCCCCCCGCGGCGGAGCCACCCACCCGAAGGGCGAAGGCCCCGGACCCGGGGCGCCGGAGCAGCGCGGTAACGAAATTCGAATTTTCGACCGGAAGTATCTCGGGCCCCCGGGGTCGCACGGACCCGGGGTCGGTGTCGTCGGAAAGCCCCGGGCGAGACCTTTCCGACGAGCCCGGCCTCGAGTCCGTCGGACCTTCCCCGGCCGAGATACGGCGCCCGGCAGTTCATTGGCCGATATCTCGTAGACGCTTGTAGACGCTCCGTGGTATTGGTGACCTTGACGATGCCGCGGGTACCCAAGCTCATTGTTGTATGTTACTCACAGCTCGATGGAACAGGGGTCAAATCGGCCTTGTTGAGGTCATTGCAAAAGGCCTGTAAATCATTTTGGTAAACTGCATGTACAAATATCTTTGTATATCAGTCAAATCTGAAGCTATTGTCTTTTGTTTTATATCAAATTAAAGGTGTGTATGTGTACTTTACAGACACATGAGTGACTTTACTGTGTGTTGTTCCTAACAGGAAGGAGAAGAGTTACAGTTGAGCCTGTTTTAGGCCACAAGGCCTGTGAATCACAATGGTAAAGTTGCATGTACAAATTTCTTAATTTTTAATTAAAACAAAGTCCAATCAGATTGTGTGATACATCATTGTAATGCTTGTGTTTTGCAGTTTCACATGAACCCAAGCTCATTGTTGTATGTAACTCACAGCTCGAGGGAACAGGGGTCAAATCGGCCTTGTTGAGGTCATTGCAAAAGGCCAGTAAATTATTTGGTAAATTGCCTGTACAAAAATCTGTGTATATCAGTCAGATCTGAAGCTATTGTCTTTTGTTTTATATCAAATTAAAGGTGTGTATGTGTACTTTACAGACAAATGAGTGACTTTACTGTGTGTTGTTCCTAACAGGAAGGAGAAGAGTTACAGTTGAGCCTGTTTTAGGCCACAAGGCCTGTGAATCACAATGGTAAAGTTGCATGTACAAATTTCTTAATTTTTAATCAAAACAAAGTCCAATCAGACTGTGTGATACATCATTGTAAAGCTTGTGTTTTGCAGTTTCACATGAACCCAACTGTAGTCTGGTAAGTAAATAAATGCTTTGCTTTAAACAAATGCATCTATTTTTAAACGTTTTTAAATGCTATCTTACGTATTTATTGCCGCTCCAGAACCTAAGTCGATGGGGTTGACCAACGGCTGGAGAAGTGAACGCTCCAGAACCTAAGTCGATGGGGTTGACCAACGGCTGGAGAAGTGAACGCTCCAGAACCTAAGTCGATGGGGTTGACCAACGGCTGGAGAAACTTTCGGGTTGACCAACTGCTGGAAGTACTTTCGGGTTGACCAACGGTTGGAGATCGTTTCGGGTTGACCAACGGTTTGGATCTCCAGAGGGGCCGGGAGTATGGAGCTTAGGCCGGGGGGGAGTGCTTAAGAGTGGGTGCCCGGGACCGAACGGTGCGCCGGGTACGGGCTCCAGGGTGGCCGTGGCGGGTTCCGAGGCCGGCCTCGGGTGCACTGTGGGCGGGTAGAGGGGCCACCGTCCTCGGGGGTCCGAGGCCGGCCTCGGGTGCACTGTGGTCGGGTAGAGGGGCCACCGTCCTCGGGGGTCCGAGGCCGGCCTCGGGTGCACTGTGGTCGGGTAGAGGGGCCCCCGTTCTCGGGGTCGTATCTCGGCCGGGGAAAGGGTTAGAGAGAAGCGGGTTGGCTCGTTGGAAAGGGCCGCTCCGGTAGAGCAACCGACCCGAGGGACGAGTTTATCCGAGCAAAGGCGCCCGAGTTACGGCCGTTTAAAGGTCAAGCGGTGGTACCCCGTATCTCGGCCGGGCTTAGGGTTAGAGAGAAGCGGGTTGGCTCGTTGGAAAGGGCCGCTCCGGTAGAGCAACCGACCCGAGGGACGAGTTCATCCGAGCAAAGGCGCCCGAGTAACAGGCGTTTAAAAGTCAGGCGGTGGTACGCCGTATCTCGCCCGGGCTTAGGGTTAGAGAGAAACGGGTTGGCTCGTTGGAAAGGTCCCCTCCAGTGGAGCAACCGACCCAAAGGGCGAGTCGATCCGAGCAAAGGCGCCCGAGCTGCGGCCGTGGGAAAATCCGCGACGATCCGCCGTATCTCGGCCCGGGAAAGGGCCAGAGACTCGAGGGAGGGCTCCTCGGAAAGGGCCCCTCGAGCGGAGCCGCCGACCCGAAGGGCGAAGGCCCCGGACCCGAGGCGCCCGAGAAACGGCCGTGGGAAAATCCCGCGGGGGGCGGCCGTATCTCGGCCCCGGAAAGGGCTAGGGACGCGCGGGGGGCTCGTTCGAAAGGCCCCCCGCGGCGGAGCCACCCACCCGAAGGGCGAAGGCCCCGGACCCGGGGCGCCAGAGCAGCGCGGTAACGAAATTCGAATTTTCGACCGTAAGTATCTCGGGCCCCCGGGGTCGCACGGACCCGGGGTCGGTGTCGTCGGAAAGCCCCGGGCGAGATCTTTCCGACGAGCCCGGCCTCGAGTCCGTCGGACCTTCCCCGGCCGAGATACGGCGCCCGGCAGTTCATTGGCCGATATCTCGTAGACGCTTGTAGACGCTCCGTGGTATTGGTGACCTTGACGATGCCGCGGGTACCCAAGCTCATTGTTGTATGTTACTCACAGCTCGATGGAACAGGGGTCAAATCGGCCTTGTTGAGGTCATTGCAAAAGGCCTGTAAATCATTTTGGTAAACTGCATGTACAAATATCTTTGTATATCAGTCAAATCTGAAGCTATTGTCTTTTGTTTTATATCAAATTAAAGGTGTGTATGTGTACTTTACAGACATATGAGTGACTTTACTGTGTGTTGTTCCTAACAGGAAGGAGAAGAGTTACAGTTGAGCCTGTTTTAGGCCACAAGGCCTGTGAATCACAATGGTAAAGTTGCATGTACAAATTTCTTAATTTTTAATTAAAACAAAGTCCAATCAGATTGTGTGATACATCATTGTAATGCTTGTGTTTTGCAGTTTCACATGAACCCAAGCTCATTGTTGAATGTAACTCACAGCTCGAGGGAACAGGGGTCAAATCGGTAGAGCAACTGACCCGAGGGACGAGTTTATCCGAGCAAAGGCGCCCGAGTTACGGCCGTTTAAAAGTCAAGCGGTGGTACCCCGTATCTCGGCCGGGCTTAGGGTTAGAGAGAAGCGGGTTGGCTCGTTGGAAAGGGCCGCTCCGGTAGAGCAACCGACCCGAGGGACGAGTTCATCCGAGCAAAGGCGCCCGAGTAACAGGCGTTTAAAAGTAAAGCGGTGGTACGCCGTATCTCGCCCGGGCTTAGGGTTAGAGAGAAACGGGTTGGCTCGTTGGAAAGGTCCCCTCCAGTGGAGCAACCGACCCAAAGGGCGAGTCGATCCGAGCAAAGGCGCCCGAGCTGCGGCCGTGGGAAAATCCGCGGAGGGACCGCCGTATCTCTGCCGGGCTTGGGGTTAGAGAGACGCGGGTTGCCTCGTTGGAAAGGTCCCCTCCGGTGGAGTAACCGACCCAAAGGGCGAGTCGATCCGAGCAAAGGCGCCCGAGCTGCGGCCGTGGGAAAATCCGGGGAGGGACCGCCGTATCTCGGCCGGGGAAAGGGCTAGAGGCTCGCGGGTAGGCTCGTTCGAAAGCTCCCCTCCGGCAGAGCGACCGACCCGAAGGGCGAAGGCCCCGGACCCGGGGCGCCCGAGATACGGCCGTGGGAAAATCC
The DNA here is from genome assembly GCF_030506205.2 of Paramisgurnus dabryanus. Lineage (NCBI taxonomy): Eukaryota > Metazoa > Chordata > Actinopteri > Cypriniformes > Cobitidae > Paramisgurnus > Paramisgurnus dabryanus. Next base: position 17,309,739 of record NC_133339.1, on the reverse strand, counting down.
GGGCATAGACCGCCGTATCTCGGCCGGGGAAGGGGCTAGAGGCTCGCGGGTCGGCTCGATCGAAAGGCCCCCTCCGGCAGAGCGACCGACCCGAAGGGCGAAGGCCCCGGACCCGGGGCGCCCGAGATACGGCCGTCGGAATCTCCGCGAGCTTCGACCGGACGTATCTCCGGCGGGCGGGGTCGCACGGACTCGAGGCCTGGCTCGTCGGAAAGCCCCGCGACGGACCTTTCGAACGAGACCGGCCGCGCGTCCGGGCGACCTCCGAGGCGGACGCTAGGGGCGCCGGAGCTCCGGACGAGCGAAAATTCCGCGACGATCCGCCGTATCTCGGCCCGGGAAAGGGCCAGAGACTCGAGGGAGGGCTCCTCGGAAAGGGCCCCTCGAGCGGAGCCGCCGACCCGAAGGGCGAAGGCCCCGGACCCGAGGCGCCCGAGAAACGGCCGTGGGAAAATCCCGCGGGGGGCGGCCGTATCTCGGCCCCGGAAAGGGCTAGGGACGCGCGGGTGGGCTCGTTCGAAAGGCCCCCCGCGGCGGAGCCACCCACCCGAAGGGCGAAGGCCCCGGACCCGGGGCGCCGGAGCAGCGCGGTAACGAAATTCGAATTTTCGACCGGAAGTATCTCGGGCCCCCGGGGTCGCACGGACCCGGGGTCGGTGTCGTCGGAAAGCCCCGGGCGAGACCTTTCCGACGAGCCCGGCCTCGAGTCCGTCGGACCTTCCCCGGCCGAGATACGGCGCCCGGCAGTTCATTGGCCGATATCTCGTAGACGCTTGTAGACGCTCCGTGGTATTGGTGACCTTGACGATGCCGCGGGTACCCAAGCTCATTGTTGTATGTTACTCACAGCTCGATGGAACAGGGGTCAAATCGGCCTTGTTGAGGTCATTGCAAAAGGCCAGTAAATTATTTGGTAAATTGCCTGTACAAAAATCTGTGTATATCAGTCAGATCTGAAGCTATTGTCTTTTGTTTTATATCAAATTAAAGGTGTGTATGTGTACTTTACAGACAAATGAGTGACTTTACTGTGTGTTGTTCCTAACAGGAAGGAGAAGAGTTACAGTTGAGCCTGTTTTAGGCCACAAGGCCTGTGAATCACAATGGTAAAGTTGCATGTACAAATTTCTTAATTTTTAATCAAAACAAAGTCCAATCAGACTGTGTGATACATCATTGTAAAGCTTGTGTTTTGCAGTTTCACATGAACCCAACTGTAGTCTGGTAAGTAAATAAATGCTTTGCTTTAAACAAATGCATCTATTTTTAAACGTTTTTAAATGCTATCTTACGTATTTATTGCCGCTCCAGAACCTAAGTCGATGGGGTTGACCAACGGCTGGAGAAGTGAACGCTCCAGAACCTAAGTCGATGGGGTTGACCAACGGCTGGAGAAGTGAACGCTCCAGAACCTAAGTCGATGGGGTTGACCAACGGCTGGAGAAACTTTCGGGTTGACCAACTGCTGGAAGTACTTTCGGGTTGACCAACGGTTGGAGATCGTTTCGGGTTGACCAACGGTTTGGTTCTCCAGAGGGGCCGGGAGTATGGAGCTTAGGCCGGGGGGGAGTGCTTAAGAGTGGGTGCCCGGGACCGAACGGTGCGCCGGGTACGGGCTCCAGGGTGGCCGTGGCGGGTTCCGAGGCCGGCCTCGGGTGCACTGTGGGCGGGTAGAGGGGCCACCGTCCTCGGGGGTCCGAGGCCGGCCTCGGGTGCACTGTGGTCGGGTAGAGGGGCCACCGTCCTTGGGGGTCCGAGGCCGGCCTCGGGTGCACTGTGGTCGGGTAGAGGGGCCACCGTTCTCGGGGTCGTATCTCGGCCGGGGAAAGGGTTAGAGAGAAGCGGGTTGGCTCGTTGGAAAGGGCCGCTCCGGTAGAGCAACCGACCCGAGGGACGAGTTTATCCGAGCAAAGGCGCCCGAGTTACGGCCGTTTAAAGGTCAAGCGGTGGTACCCCGTATCTCGGCCGGGCTTAGGGTTAGAGAGAAGCGGGTTGGCTCGTTGGAAAGGGCCGCTCCGGTAGAGCAACCGACCCGAGGGATGAGTTCATCCGAGCAAAGGCGCCCGAGTAACAGGCGTTTAAAAGTCAGGCGGTGGTACGCCGTATCTCGCCCGGGCTTAGGGTTAGAGAGAAGCGGGTTGGCTCGTTGGAAAGGTCCCCTCCAGTGGAGCAACCGACCCAAAGGGCGAGTCGATCCGAGCAAAGGCGCCCGAGCTGCGGCCGTGGGAAAATCCGCGGAGGGACCGCCGTATCTCTGCCGGGCTTGGGGTTAGAGAGACGCGGGCCGCCTCGTTGGAAAGGTCCCCTCCGGTGGAGTAACCGACCCAAAGGGCGAGTCGATCCGAGCAAAGGCGCCCGAGCTGCGGCCGTGGGAAAATCCGGGGAGGGACCGCCGTATCTCGGCCGGGGAAAGGGCTAGAGGCTCGCGGGTAGGCTCGTTCGAAAGCTCCCCTCCGGCAGAGCGACCGACCCGAAGGGCGAAGGCCCCGGACCCGGGGCGCCCGAGATACGGCCGTGGGAAAATCCGGGCATAGACCGCCGTATCTCGGCCGGGGAAGGGGCTAGAGGCTCGCGGGTCGGCTCGATCGAAAGGCCCCCTCCGGCAGAGCGACCGACCCGAAGGGCGAAGGCCCCGGACCCGGGGCGCCCGAGATACGGCCGTCGGAATCTCCGCGAGCTTCGACCGGACGTATCTCCGGCGGGCGGGGTCGCACGGACTCGAGGCCTGGCTCGTCGGAAAGCCCCGCGACGGACCTTTCGAACGAGACCGGCCGCGCGTCCGGGCGACCTCCGAGGCGGACGCTAGGGGCGCCGGAGCTCCGGACGAGCGAAAATTCCGCGACGATCCGCCGTATCTCGGCCCGGGAAAGGGCCAGAGACTCGAGGGAGGGCTCCTCGGAAAGGGCCCCTCGAGCGGAGCCGCCGACCCGAAGGGCGAAGGCCCCGGACCCGAGGCGCCCGAGAAACGGCCGTGGGAAAATCCCGCGGGGGGCGGCCGTATCTCGGCCCCGGAAAAGGCTAGGGACGCGCGGGTGGGCTCGTTCGAAAGCCCCCCCGCGGCGGAGCCACCCACCCGAAGGGCGAAGGCCCCGGACCCGGGGCGCCGGAGCAGCGCGGTAACGAAATTCGAATTTTCGACCGGAAGTATCTCGGGCCCCCGGGGTCGCACGGACCCGGGGTCGGTGTCGTCGGAAAGCCCCGGGCGAGACCTTTCCGACGAGCCCGGCCTCGAGTCCGTCGGACCTTCCCCGGCCGAGATACGGCGCCCGGCAGTTCATTGGCCGATATCTCGTAGACGCTTGTAGACGCTCCGTGGTATTGGTGACCTTGACGATGCCGCGGGTACCCAAGCTCATTGTTGTATGTTACTCACAGCTCGATGGAACAGGGGTCAAATCGGCCTTGTTGAGGTCATTGCAAAAGGCCTGTAAATCATTTTGGTAAACTGCATGTACAAATATCTTTGTATATCAGTCAAATCTGAAGCTATTGTCTTTTGTTTTATATCAAATTAAAGGTGTGTATGTGTACTTTACAGACACATGAGTGACTTTACTGTGTGTTGTTCCTAACAGGAAGGAGAAGAGTTACAGTTGAGCCTGTTTTAGGCCACAAGGCCTGTGAATCACAATGGTAAAGTTGCATGTACAAATTTCTTAATTTTTAATTAAAACAAAGTCCAATCAGATTGTGTGATACATCATTGTAATGCTTGTGTTTTGCAGTTTCACATGAACCCAAGCTCATTGTTGTATGTAACTCACAGCTCGAGGGAACAGGGGTCAAACCGGCCTTGTTGAGATCATTGCAAAAGGCCTGTAAATCATTTTGGTAAACTGCATGTACAAATATCTTTGTATATCAGTCAAATCTGAAGCTATTGTCTTTTGTTTTATATCAAATTAAAGGTGTGTATGTGTACTTTACAGACATAAGAGTGACTTTACTGTGTGTTGTTCCTAACAGGAAGGAGAAGAGTTACAGTTGAGCCTGTTTTAGGCCACAAGGCCTGTGAATCACAATGGTAAAGTTGCATGTACAAATTTCTTAATTTTTAATTAAAACAAAGTCCAATCAGATTGTGTGATACATCATTGTAATGCTTGTGTTTTGCAGTTTCACATGAACCCAAGCTCATTGTTGAATGTAACTCACAGCTCGAGGGAACAGGGGTCAAATCGGTAGAGCAACCGACCCGAGGGACGAGTTTATCCGAGCAAAGGCGCCCGAGTTACGGCCGTTTAAAAGTCAAGCGGTGGTACCCCGTATCTCGGCCGGGCTTAGGGTTAGAGAGAAGCGGGTTGGCTCGTTGGAAAGGGCCGCTCCGGTAGAGCAACCGACCCGAGGGACGAGTTCATCCGAGCAAAGGCGCCCGAGTAACAGGCGTTTAAAAGTCAGGCGGTGGTACGCCGTATCTCGCCCGGGCTTAGGGTTAGAGAGAAGCGGGTTGGCTCGTTGGAAAGGTCCCCTCCAGTGGAGCAACCGACCCAAAGGGCGAGTCGATCCGAGCAAAGGCGCCCGAGCTGCGGCCGTGGGAAAATCCGCGGAGGGACCGCCGTATCTCTGCCGGGCTTGGGGTTAGAGAGACGCGGGTTGCCTCGTTGGAAAGGTCCCCTCCGGTGGAGTAACCGACCCAAAGGCCGAGTCGATCCGAGCAAAGGCGCCCGAGCTGCGGCCGTGGGAAAATCCGCGGAGGGACCGCCGTATCTCTGCCGGGCTTGGGGTTAGAGAGACGCGGGTCGCCTCGTTGGAAAGGTCCCCTCCGGTGGAGTAACCGACCCAAAGGGCGAGTCGATCCGAGCAAAGGCGCCCGAGCTGCGGCCGTGGGAAAATCCGGGGAGGGACCGCCGTATCTCGGCCGGGGAAAGGCCGTGGGAAAATCCGGGCATAGACCGCCGTATCTCGGCCGGGGAAGGGGCTAGAGGCTCGCGGGTCGGCTCGATCGAAAGGCCCCCTCCGGCAGAGCGACCGACCCGAAGGGCGAAGGCCCCGGACCCGGGGCGCCCGAGATACGGCCGTCGGAATCTCCGCGAGCTTCGACCGGACGTATCTCCGGCGGGCGGGGTCGCACGGACTCGAGGCCTGGCTCGTCGGAAAGCCCCGCGACGGACCTTTCGAACGAGACCGGCCGCGCGTCCGGGCGACCTCCGAGGCGGACGCTAGGGGCGCCGGAGCTCCGGACGAGCGAAAATTCCGCGACGATCCGCCGTATCTCGGCCCGGGAAAGGGCCAGAGACTCGAGGGAGGGCTCCTCGGAAAGGGCCCCTCGAGCGGAGCCGCCGACCCGAAGGGCGAAGGCCCCGGACCCGAGGCGCCCGAGAAACGGCCGTGGGAAAATCCCGCGGGGGGCGGCCGTATCTCGGCCCCGGAAAGGGCTAGGGACGCGCGGGTGGGCTCGTTCGAAAGGCCCCCCGCGGCGGAGCCACCCACCCGAAGGGCGAAGGCCCCGGACCCGGGGCGCCGGAGCAGCGCGGTAACGAAATTCGACTTTTCGACCGGAAGTATCTCGGGCCCCCGGGGTCGCACGGACCCGGGGTCGGTGTCGTCGGAAAGCCCCGGGCGAGACCTTTCCGACGAGCCCGGCCTCGAGTCCGTCGGACCTTCCCCGGCCGAGATACGGCGCCCGGCAGTTCATTGGCCGATATCTCGTAGACGCTTGTAGACGCTCCGTGGTATTGGTGACCTTGACGATGCCGCGGGTACCCAAGCTCATTGTTGTATGTTACTCACAGCTCGATGGAACAGGGGTCAAATCGGCCTTGTTGAGGTCATTGCAAAAGGCCAGTAAATTATTTGGTAAATTGCCTGTACAAAAATCTGTGTATATCAGTCAGATCTGAAGCTATTGTCTTTTGTTTTATATCAAATTAAAGGTGTGTATGTGTATTTTACAGACAAATGAGTGACTTTACTGTGTGTTGTTCCTAACAGGAAGGAGAAGAGTTACAGTTGAGCCTGTTTTAGGCCACAAGGCCTGTGAATCACAATGGTAAAGTTGCATGTACAAATTTCTTAATTTTTAATAAAAAAAAAAATTCCAATCAGACTGTGTCATACATCATTGTAAAGCTTGTGTTTTGCAGTTTCACATGAACCCAACTGTAGTCTGGTAAGTAAATAAATGCTTTGCTTTAAACAAATGCATCTATTTTTAAACGTTTTTAAATGCTATCTTACGTGTTTATTGCCGCTCCAGAACCTAAGTCGATGGGGTTGACCAACGGCTGGAGAAGTGAACGCTCCAGAACCTAAGTCGATGGGGTTGACCAACGGCTGGAGAAGTGAACGCTCCAGAACCTAAGTCGATGGGGTTGACCAACGGCTGGAGAAACTTTCGGGTTGACCAACTGCTGGAAGTACTTTCGGGTTGACCAACGGTTGGAGATCGTTTCGGGTTGACCAACGGTTTGGTTCTCCAGAGGGGCCGGGAGTATGGAGCTTAGGCCGGGGGGGAGTGCTTAAGAGTGGGTGCCTGGGACCGAACGGTGCGCCGGGTACGGGCTCCAGGGTGGCCGTGGCGGGTTCCGAGGCCGGCCTCGGGTGCACTGTGGGCGGGTAGAGGGGCCACCGTCCTCGGGGGTCCGAGGCCGGCCTCGGGTGCACTGTGGTCGGGTAGAGGGGCCACCGTCCTCGGGGGTCCGAGGCCGGCCTCGGGTGCACTGTGGTCGGGTAGAGGGGCCCCCGTTCTCGGGGTCGTATCTCGGCCGGGGAAAGGGTTAGAGAGAAGCGGGTTGGCTCGTTGGAAAGGGCCGCTCCGGTAGAGCAACCGACCCGAGGGACGAGTTTATCCGAGCAAAGGCGCCCGAGTTACGGCCGTTTAAAGGTCAAGCGGTGGTACCCCGTATCTCGGCCGGGCTTAGGGTTAGAGAGAAGCGGGTTGGCTCGTTGGAAAGGGCCGCTCCGGTAGAGCAACCGACCCGAGGGACGAGTTCATCCGAGCAAAGGCGCCCGAGTAACAGGCGTTTAAAAGTCAGGCGGTGGTACGCCGTATCTCGCCCGGGCTTAGGGTTAGAGAGAAGCGGGTTGGCTCGTTGGAAAGGTCCCCTCCAGTGGAGCAACCGACCCAAAAGGCGAGTCGATCCGAGCAAAGGCGCCCGAGCTGCGGCCGTGGGAAAATCCGCGGAGGGACCGCCGTATCTCTGCCGGGCTTGGGGTTAGAGAGACGCGGGTTGCCTCGTTGGAAAGGTCCCCTCCGGTGGAGTAACCGACCCAAAGGCCGAGTCGATCCGAGCAAAGGCGCCCGAGCTGCGGCCGTGGGAAAATCCGCGGAGGGACCGCCGTATCTCTGCCGGGCTTGGGGTTAGAGAGACGCGGGTCGCCTCGTTGGAAAGGTCCCCTCCGGTGGAGTAACCGACCCAAAGGGCGAGTCGATCCGAGCAAAGGCGCCCGAGCTGCGGCCGTGGGAAAATCCGGGGAGGGACCGCCGTATCTCGGCCGGGGAAAGGCCGTGGGAAAATCCGGGCATAGACCGCCGTATCTCGGCCGGGGAAGGGGCTAGAGGCTCGCGGGTCGGCTCGATCGAAAGGCCCCCTCCGGCAGAGCGACCGACCCGAAGGGCGAAGGCCCCGGACCCGGGGCGCCCGAGATACGGCCGTCGGAATCTCCGCGAGCTTCGACCGGACGTATCTCCGGCGGGCGGGGTCGCACGGACTCGAGGCCTGGCTCGTCGGAAAGCCCCGCGACGGACCTTTCGAACGAGACCGGCCGCGCGTCCGGGCGACCTCCGAGGCGGACGCTAGGGGCGCCGGAGCTCCGGACGAGCGAAAATTCCGCGACGATCCGCCGTATCTCGGCCCGGGAAAGGGCCAGAGACTCGAGGGAGGGCTCCTCGGAAAGGGCCCCTCGAGCGGAGCCGCCGACCCGAAGGGCGAAGGCCCCGGACCCGAGGCGCCCGAGAAACGGCCGTGGGAAAATCCCGCGGGGGGCGGCCGTATCTCGGCCCCGGAAAGGGCTAGGGACGCGCGGGTGGGCTCGTTCGAAAGGCCCCCCGCGGCGGAGCCACCCACCCGAAGGGCGAAGGCCCCGGACCCGGGGCGCCGGAGCAGCGCGGTAACGAAATTCGAATTTTCGACCGGAAGTATCTCGGGCCCCCGGGGTCGCACGGACCCGGGGTCGGTGTCGTCGGAAAGCCCCGGGCGAGACCTTTCCGACGAGCCCGGCCTCGAGTCCGTCGGACCTTCCCCGGCCGAGATACGGCGCCCGGCAGTTCATTGGCCGATATCTCGTAGACGCTTGTAGACGCTCCGTGGTATTGGTGACCTTGACGATGCCGCGGGTACCCAAGCTCATTGTTGTATGTTACTCACAGCTCGATGGAACAGGGGTCAAATCGGCCTTGTTGAGGTCATTGCAAAAGGCCTGTAAATCATTTTGGTAAACTGCATGTACAAATATCTTTGTATATCAGTCAAATCTGAAGCTATTGTCTTTTGTTTTATATCAAATTAAAGGTGTGTATGTGTACTTTACAGACACATGAGTGACTTTACTGTGTGTTGTTCCTAACAGGAAGGAGAAGAGTTACAGTTGAGCCTGTTTTAGGCCACAAGGCCTGTGAATCACAATGGTAAAGTTGCATGTACAAATTTCTTAATTTTTAATTAAAACAAAGTCCAATCAGATTGTGTGATACATCATTGTAATGCTTGTGTTTTGCAGTTTCACATGAACCCAAGCTCATTGTTGTATGTAACTCACAGCTCGAGGGAACATGGGTCAAATCGGCCTTGTTGAGGTCATTGCAAAAGGCCAGTAAATTATTTGGTAAATTGCCTGTACAAAAATCTGTGTATATCAGTCAGATCTGAAGCTATTGTCTTTTGTTTTATATCAAATTAAAGGTGTGTATGTGTACTTTACAGACAAATGAGTGACTTTACTGTGTGTTGTTCCTAACAGGAAGGAGAAGAGTTACAGTTGAGCCTGTTTTAGGCCACAAGGCCTGTGAATCACAATGGTAAAGTTGCATGTACAAATTTCTTAATTTTTAATCAAAACAAAGTCCAATCAGACTGTGTGATACATCATTGTAAAGCTTGTGTTTTGCAGTTTCACATGAACCCAACTGTAGTCTGGTAAGTAAATAAATGCTTTGCTTTAAACAAATGCATCTATTTTTAAACGTTTTTAAATGCTATCTTACGTATTTATTGCCGCTCCAGAACCTAAGTCGATGGGGTTGACCAACGGCTGGAGAAGTGAACGCTCCAGAACCTAAGTCGATGGGGTTGACCAACGGCTGGAGAAGTGAACGCTCCAGAACCTAAGTCGATGGGGTTGACCAACGGCTGGAGAAACTTTCGGGTTGACCAACTGCTGGAAGTACTTTCGGGTTGACCAACGGTTGGAGATCGTTTCGGGTTGACCAACGGTTTGGTTCTCCAGAGGGGCCGGGAGTATGGAGCTTAGGCCGGGGGGGAGTGCTTAAGAGTGGGTGCCCGGGACCGAACGGTGCGCCGGGTACGGGCTCCAGGGTGGCCGTGGCGGGTTCCGAGGCCGGCCTCGGGTGCACTGTGGGCGGGTAGAGGGGCCACCGTCCTCGGGGGTCCGAGGCCGGCCTCGGGTGCACTGTGGTCGGGTAGAGGGGCCACCGTCCTTGGGGGTCCGAGGCCGGCCTCGGGTGCACTGTGGTCGGGTAGAGGGGCCACCGTTCTCGGGGTCGTATCTCGGCCGGGGAAAGGGTTAGAGAGAAGCGGGTTGGCTCGTTGGAAAGGGCCGCTCCGGTAGAGCAACCGACCCGAGGGACGAGTTTATCCGAGCAAAGGCGCCCGAGTTACGGCCGTTTAAAGGTCAAGCGGTGGTACCCCGTATCTCGGCCGGGCTTAGGGTTAGAGAGAAGCGGGTTGGCTCGTTGGAAAGGGCCGCTCCGGTAGAGCAACCGACCCGAGGGATGAGTTCATCCGAGCAAAGGCGCCCGAGTAACAGGCGTTTAAAAGTCAGGCGGTGGTACGCCGTATCTCGCCCGGGCTTAGGGTTAGAGAGAAGCGGGTTGGCTCGTTGGAAAGGTCCCCTCCAGTGGAGCAACCGACCCAAAGGGCGAGTCGATCCGAGCAAAGGCGCCCGAGCTGCGGCCGTGGGAAAATCCGCGGAGGGACCGCCGTATCTCTGCCGGGCTTGGGGTTAGAGAGACGCGGGCCGCCTCGTTGGAAAGGTCCCCTCCGGTGGAGTAACCGACCCAAAGGGCGAGTCGATCCGAGCAAAGGCGCCCGAGCTGCGGCCGTGGGAAAATCCGGGGAGGGACCGCCGTATCTCGGCCGGGGAAAGGGCTAGAGGCTCGCGGGTAGGCTCGTTCGAAAGCTCCCCTCCGGCAGAGCGACCGACCCGAAGGGCGAAGGCCCCGGACCCGGGGCGCCCGAGATACGGCCGTGGGAAAATCCGGGCATAGACCGCCGTATCTCGGCCGGGGAAGGGGCTAGAGGCTCGCGGGTCGGCTCGATCGAAAGGCCCCCTCCGGCAGAGCGACCGACCCGAAGGGCGAAGGCCCCGGACCCGGGGCGCCCGAGATACGGCCGTCGGAATCTCCGCGAGCTTCGACCGGACGTATCTCCGGCGGGCGGGGTCGCACGGACTCGAGGCCTGGCTCGTCGGAAAGCCCCGCGACGGACCTTTCGAACGAGACCGGCCGCGCGTCCGGGCGACCTCCGAGGCGGACGCTAGGGGCGCCGGAGCTCCGGACGAGCGAAAATTCCGCGACGATCCGCCGTATCTCGGCCCGGGAAAGGGCCAGAGACTCGAGGGAGGGCTCCTCGGAAAGGGCCCCTCGAGCGGAGCCGCCGACCCGAAGGGCGAAGGCCCCGGACCCGAGGCGCCCGAGAAACGGCCGTGGGAAAATCCCGCGGGGGGCGGCCGTATCTCGGCCCCGGAAAGGGCTAGGGACGCGCGGGTGGGCTCGTTCGAAAGGCCCCCCGCGGCGGAGCCACCCACCCGAAGGGCGAAGGCCCCGGACCCGGGGCGCCGGAGCAGCGCGGTAACGAAATTCGACTTTTCGACCGGAAGTATCTCGGGCCCCCGGGGTCGCACGGACCCGGGGTCGGTGTCGTCGGAAAGCCCCGGGCGAGACCTTTCCGACGAGCCCGGCCTCGAGTCCGTCGGACCTTCCCCGGCCGAGATACGGCGCCCGGCAGTTCATTGGCCGATATCTCGTAGACGCTTGTAGACGCTCCGTGGTATTGGTGACCTTGACGATGCCGCGGGTACCCAAGCTCATTGTTGTATGTTACTCACAGCTCGATGGAACAGGGGTCAAATCGGCCTTGTTGAGGTCATTGCAAAAGGCCAGTAAATTATTTGGTAAATTGCCTGTACAAAAATCTGTGTATATCAGTCAGATCTGAAGCTATTGTCTTTTGTTTTATATCAAATTAAAGGTGTGTATGTGTATTTTACAGACAAATGAGTGACTTTACTGTGTGTTGTTCCTAACAGGAAGGAGAAGAGTTACAGTTGAGCCTGTTTTAGGCCACAAGGCCTGTGAATCACAATGGTAAAGTTGCATGTACAAATTTCTTAATTTTTAATAAAAAAAAAAATTCCAATCAGACTGTGTCATACATCATTGTAAAGCTTGTGTTTTGCAGTTTCACATGAACCCAACTGTAGTCTGGTAAGTAAATAAATGCTTTGCTTTAAACAAATGCATCTATTTTTAAACGTTTTTAAATGCTATCTTACGTGTTTATTGCCGCTCCAGAACCTAAGTCGATGGGGTTGACCAACGGCTGGAGAAGTGAACGCTCCAGAACCTAAGTCGATGGGGTTGACCAACGGCTGGAGAAGTGAACGCTCCAGAACCTAAGTCGATGGGGTTGACCAACGGCTGGAGAAACTTTCGGGTTGACCAACTGCTGGAAGTACTTTCGGGTTGACCAACGGTTGGAGATCGTTTCGGGTTGACCAACGGTTTGGTTCTCCAGAGGGGCCGGGAGTATGGAGCTTAGGCCGGGGGGGAGTGCTTAAGAGTGGGTGCCTGGGACCGAACGGTGCGCCGGGTACGGGCTCCAGGGTGGCCGTGGCGGGTTCCGAGGCCGGCCTCGGGTGCACTGTGGGCGGGTAGAGGGGCCACCGTCCTCGGGGGTCCGAGGCCGGCCTCGGGTGCACTGTGGTCGGGTAGAGGGGCCACCGTCCTCGGGGGTCCGAGGCCGGCCTCGGGTGCACTGTGGTCGGGTAGAGGGGCCCCCGTTCTCGGGGTCGTATCTCGGCCGGGGAATGGGTTAGAGAGAAGCGGGTTGGCTCGTTGGAAAGGGCCGCTCCGGTAGAGCAACCGACCCGAGGGACGAGTTTATCCGAGCAAAGGCGCCCGAGTTACGGCCGTTTAAAGGTCAAGCGGTGGTACCCCGTATCTCGGCCGGGCTTAGGGTTAGAGAGAAGCGGGTTGGCTCGTTGGAAAGGGCCGCTCCGGTAGAGCAACCGACCCGAGGGACGAGTTCATCCGAGCAAAGGCGCCCGAGTAACAGGCGTTTAAAAGTCAGGCGGTGGTACGCCGTATCTCGCCCGGGCTTAGGGTTAGAGAGAAGCGGGTTGGCTCGTTGGAAAGGTCCCCTCCAGTGGAGCAACCGACCCAAAAGGCGAGTCGATCCGAGCAAAGGCGCCCGAGCTGCGGCCGTGGGAAAATCCGCGGAGGGACCGCCGTATCTCTGCCGGGCTTGGGGTTAGAGAGACGCGGGTTGCCTCGTTGGAAAGGTCCCCTCCGGTGGAGTAACCGACCCAAAGGCCGAGTCGATCCGAGCAAAGGCGCCCGAGCTGCGGCCGTGGGAAAATCCGCGGAGGGACCGCCGTATCTCTGCCGGGCTTGGGGTTAGAGAGACGCGGGTCGCCTCGTTGGAAAGGTCCCCTCCGGTGGAGTAACCGACCCAAAGGGCGAGTCGATCCGAGCAAAGGCGCCCGAGCTGCGGCCGTGGGAAAATCCGGGGAGGGACCGCCGTATCTCGGCCGGGGAAAGGCCGTGGGAAAATCCGGGCATAGACCGCCGTATCTCGGCCGGGGAAGGGGCTAGAGGCTCGCGGGTCGGCTCGATCGAAAGGCCCCCTCCGGCAGAGCGACCGACCCGAAGGGCGAAGGCCCCGGACCCGGGGCGCCCGAGATACGGCCGTCGGAATCTCCGCGAGCTTCGACCGGACGTATCTCCGGCGGGCGGGGTCGCACGGACTCGAGGCCTGGCTCGTCGGAAAGCCCCGCGACGGACCTTTCGAACGAGACCGGCCGCGCGTCCGGGCGACCTCCGAGGCGGACGCTAGGGGCGCCGGAGCTCCGGACGAGCGAAAATTCCGCGACGATCCGCCGTATCTCGGCCCGGGAAAGGGCCAGAGACTCGAGGGAGGGCTCCTCGGAAAGGGCCCCTCGAGCGGAGCCGCCGACCCGAAGGGCGAAGGCCCCGGACCCGAGGCGCCCGAGAAACGGCCGTGGGAAAATCCCGCGGGGGGCGGCCGTATCTCGGCCCCGGAAAGGGCTAGGGACGCGCGGGTGGGCTCGTTCGAAAGGCCCCCCGCGGCGGAGCCACCCACCCGAAGGGCGAAGGCCCCGGACCCGGGGCGCCGGAGCAGCGCGGTAACGAAATTCGAATTTTCGACCGGAAGTATCTCGGGCCCCCGGGGTCGCACGGACCCGGGGTCGGTGTCGTCGGAAAGCCCCGGGCGAGACCTTTCCGACGAGCCCGGCCTCGAGTCCGTCGGACCTTCCCCGGCCGAGATACGGCGCCCGGCAGTTCATTGGCCGATATCTCGTAGACGCTTGTAGACGCTCCGTGGTATTGGTGACCTTGACGATGCCGCGGGTACCCAAGCTCATTGTTGTATGTTACTCACAGCTCGATGGAACAGGGGTCAAATCGGCCTTGTTGAGGTCATTGCAAAAGGCCTGTAAATCATTTTGGTAAACTGCATGTACAAATATCTTTGTATATCAGTCAAATCTGAAGCTATTGTCTTTTGTTTTATATCAAATTAAAGGTGTGTATGTGTACTTTACAGACACATGAGTGACTTTACTGTGTGTTGTTCCTAACAGGAAGGAGAAGAGTTACAGTTGAGCCTGTTTTAGGCCACAAGGCCTGTGAATCACAATGGTAAAGTTGCATGTACAAATTTCTTAATTTTTAATTAAAACAAAGTCCAATCAGATTGTGTGATACATCATTGTAATGCTTGTGTTTTGCAGTTTCACATGAACCCAAGCTCATTGTTGTATGTAACTCACAGCTCGAGGGAACATGGGTCAAATCGGCCTTGTTGAGGTCATTGCAAAAGGCCAGTAAATTATTTGGTAAATTGCCTGTACAAAAATCTGTGTATATCAGTCAGATCTGAAGCTATTGTCTTTTGTTTTATATCAAATTAAAGGTGTGTATGTGTACTTTACAGACAAATGAGTGACTTTACTGTGTGTTGTTCCTAACAGGAAGGAGAAGAGTTACAGTTGAGCCTGTTTTAGGCCACAAGGCCTGTGAATCACAATGGTAAAGTTGCATGTACAAATTTCTTAATTTTTAATCAAAACAAAGTCCAATCAGACTGTGTGATACATCATTGTAAAGCTTGTGTTTTGCAGTTTCACATGAACCCAACTGTAGTCTGGTAAGTAAATAAATGCTTTGCTTTAAACAAATGCATCTATTTTTAAACGTTTTTAAATGCTATCTTACGTATTTATTGCCGCTCCAGAACCTAAGTCGATGGGGTTGACCAACGGCTGGAGAAGTGAACGCTCCAGAACCTAAGTCGATGGGGTTGACCAACGGCTGGAGAAGTGAACGCTCCAGAACCTAAGTCGATGGGGTTGACCAACGGCTGGAGAAACTTTCGGGTTGACCAACTGCTGGAAGTACTTTCGGGTTGACCAACGGTTGGAGATCGTTTCGGGTTGACCAACGGTTTGGTTCTCCAGAGGGGCCGGGAGTATGGAGCTTAGGCCGGGGGGGAGTGCTTAAGAGTGGGTGCCCGGGACCGAACGGTGCGCCGGGTACGGGCTCCAGGGTGGCCGTGGCGGGTTCCGAGGCCGGCCTCGGGTGCACTGTGGGCGGGTAGAGGGGCCACCGTCCTCGGGGGTCCGAGGCCGGCCTCGGGTGCACTGTGGTCGGGTAGAGGGGCCACCGTCCTTGGGGGTCCGAGGCCGGCCTCGGGTGCACTGTGGTCGGGTAGAGGGGCCACCGTTCTCGGGGTCGTATCTCGGCCGGGGAAAGGGTTAGAGAGAAGCGGGTTGGCTCGTTGGAAAGGGCCGCTCCGGTAGAGCAACCGACCCGAGGGACGAGTTTATCCGAGCAAAGGCGCCCGAGTTACGGCCGTTTAAAGGTCAAGCGGTGGTACCCCGTATCTCGGCCGGGCTTAGGGTTAGAGAGAAGCGGGTTGGCTCGTTGGAAAGGGCCGCTCCGGTAGAGCAACCGACCCGAGGGATGAGTTCATCCGAGCAAAGGCGCCCGAGTAACAGGCGTTTAAAAGTCAGGCGGTGGTACGCCGTATCTCGCCCGGGCTTAGGGTTAGAGAGAAGCGGGTTGGCTCGTTGGAAAGGTCCCCTCCAGTGGAGCAACCGACCCAAAGGGCGAGTCGATCCGAGCAAAGGCGCCCGAGCTGCGGCCGTGGGAAAATCCGGGGAGGGACCGCCGTATCTCGGCCGGGGAAAGGCCGTGGGAAAATCCGGGCATAGACCGCCGTATCTCGGCCGGGGAAGGGGCTAGAGGCTCGCGGGTCGGCTCGATCGAAAGGCCCCCTCCGGCAGAGCGACCGACCCGAAGGGCGAAGGCCCCGGACCCGGGGCGCCCGAGATACGGCCGTCGGAATCTCCGCGAGCTTCGACCGGACGTATCTCCGGCGGGCGGGGTCGCACGGACTCGAGGCCTGGCTCGTCGGAAAGCCCCGCGACGGACCTTTCGAACGAGACCGGCCGCGCGTCCGGGCGACCTCCGAGGCGGACGCTAGGGGCGCCGGAGCTCCGGACGAGCGAAAATTCCGCGACGATCCGCCGTATCTCGGCCCGGGAAAGGGCCAGAGACTCGAGGGAGGGCTCCTCGGAAAGGGCCCCTCGAGCGGAGCCGCCGACCCGAAGGGCGAAGGCCCCGGACCCGAGGCGCCCGAGAAACGGCCGTGGGAAAATCCCGCGGGGGGCGGCCGTATCTCGGCCCCGGAAAGGGCTAGGGACGCGCGGGTGGGCTCGTTCGAAAGGCCCCCCGCGGCGGAGCCACCCACCCGAAGGGCGAAGGCCCCGGACCCGGGGCGCCGGAGCAGCGCGGTAACGAAATTCGAATTTTCGACCGGAAGTATCTCGGGCCCCCGGGGTCGCACGGACCCGGGGTCGGTGTCGTCGGAAAGCCCCGGGCGAGACCTTTCCGACGAGCCCGGCCTCGAGTCCGTCGGACCTTCCCCGGCCGAGATACGGCGCCCGGCAGTTCATTGGCCGATATCTCGTAGACGCTTGTAGACGCTCCGTGGTATTGGTGACCTTGACGATGCCGCGGGTACCCAAGCTCATTGTTGTATGTTACTCACAGCTCGATGGAACAGGGGTCAAATCGGCCTTGTTGAGGTCATTGCAAAAGGCCTGTAAATCATTTTGGTAAACTGCATGTACAAATATCTTTGTATATCAGTCAAATCTGAAGCTATTGTCTTTTGTTTTATATCAAATTAAAGGTGTGTATGTGTACTTTACAGACACATGAGTGACTTTACTGTGTGTTGTTCCTAACAGGAAGGAGAAGAGTTACAGTTGAGCCTGTTTTAGGCCACAAGGCCTGTGAATCACAATGGTAAAGTTGCATGTACAAATTTCTTAATTTTTAATTAAAACAAAGTCCAATCAGATTGTGTGATACATCATTGTAATGCTTGTGTTTTGCAGTTTCACATGAACCCAAGCTCATTGTTGTATGTAACTCACAGCTCGAGGGAACATGGGTCAAATCGGCCTTGTTGAGGTCATTGCAAAAGGCCAGTAAATTATTTGGTAAATTGCCTGTACAAAAATCTGTGTATATCAGTCAGATCTGAAGCTATTGTCTTTTGTTTTATATCAAATTAAAGGTGTGTATGTGTACTTTACAGACAAATGAGTGACTTTACTGTGTGTTGTTCCTAACAGGAAGGAGAAGAGTTACAGTTGAGCCTGTTTTAGGCCACAAGGCCTGTGAATCACAATGGTAAAGTTGCATGTACAAATTTCTTAATTTTTAATCAAAACAAAGTCCAATCAGACTGTGTGATACATCATTGTAAAGCTTGTGTTTTGCAGTTTCACATGAACCCAACTGTAGTCTGGTAAGTAAATAAATGCTTTGCTTTAAACAAATGCATCTATTTTTAAACGTTTTTAAATGCTATCTTACGTATTTATTGCCGCTCCAGAACCTAAGTCGATGGGGTTGACCAACGGCTGGAGAAGTGAACGCTCCAGAACCTAAGTCGATGGGGTTGACCAACGGCTGGAGAAGTGAACGCTCCAGAACCTAAGTCGATGGGGTTGACCAACGGCTGGAGAAACTTTCGGGTTGACCAACTGCTGGAAGTACTTTCGGGTTGACCAACGGTTGGAGATCGTTTCGGGTTGACCAACGGTTTGGTTCTCCAGAGGGGCCGGGAGTATGGAGCTTAGGCCGGGGGGGAGTGCTTAAGAGTGGGTGCCCGGGACCGAACGGTGCGCCGGGTACGGGCTCCAGGGTGGCCGTGGCGGGTTCCGAGGCCGGCCTCGGGTGCACTGTGGGCGGGTAGAGGGGCCACCGTCCTCGGGGGTCCGAGGCCGGCCTCGGGTGCACTGTGGTCGGGTAGAGGGGCCACCGTCCTTGGGGGTCCGAGGCCGGCCTCGGGTGCACTGTGGTCGGGTAGAGGGGCCACCGTTCTCGGGGTCGTATCTCGGCCGGGGAAAGGGTTAGAGAGAAGCGGGTTGGCTCGTTGGAAAGGGCCGCTCCGGTAGAGCAACCGACCCGAGGGACGAGTTTATCCGAGCAAAGGCGCCCGAGTTACGGCCGTTTAAAGGTCAAGCGGTGGTACCCCGTATCTCGGCCGGGCTTAGGGTTAGAGAGAAGCGGGTTGGCTCGTTGGAAAGGGCCGCTCCGGTAGAGCAACCGACCCGAGGGATGAGTTCATCCGAGCAAAGGCGCCCGAGTAACAGGCGTTTAAAAGTCAGGCGGTGGTACGCCGTATCTCGCCCGGGCTTAGGGTTAGAGAGAAGCGGGTTGGCTCGTTGGAAAGGTCCCCTCCAGTGGAGCAACCGACCCAAAGGGCGAGTCGATCCGAGCAAAGGCGCCCGAGCTGCGGCCGTGGGAAAATCCGCGGAGGGACCGCCGTATCTCTGCCGGGCTTGGGGTTAGAGAGACGCGGGCCGCCTCGTTGGAAAGGTCCCCTCCGGTGGAGTAACCGACCCAAAGGGCGAGTCGATCCGAGCAAAGGCGCCCGAGCTGCGGCCGTGGGAAAATCCGGGGAGGGACCGCCGTATCTCGGCCGGGGAAAGGGCTAGAGGCTCGCGGGTAGGCTCGTTCGAAAGCTCCCCTCCGGCAGAGCGACCGACCCGAAGGGCGAAGGCCCCGGACCCGGGGCGCCCGAGATACGGCCGTGGGAAAATCCGGGCATAGACCGCCGTATCTCGGCCGGGGAAGGGGCTAGAGGCTCGCGGGTCGGCTCGATCGAAAGGCCCCCTCCGGCAGAGCGACCGACCCGAAGGGCGAAGGCCCCGGACCCGGGGCGCCCGAGATACGGCCGTCGGAATCTCCGCGAGCTTCGACCGGACGTATCTCCGGCGGGCGGGGTCGCACGGACTCGAGGCCTGGCTCGTCGGAAAGCCCCGCGACGGACCTTTCGAACGAGACCGGCCGCGCGTCCGGGCGACCTCCGAGGCGGACGCTAGGGGCGCCGGAGCTCCGGACGAGCGAAAATTCCGCGACGATCCGCCGTATCTCGGCCCGGGAAAGGGCCAGAGACTCGAGGGAGGGCTCCTCGGAAAGGGCCCCTCGAGCGGAGCCGCCGACCCGAAGGGCGAAGGCCCCGGACCCGAGGCGCCCGAGAAACGGCCGTGGGAAAATCCCGGGGGGGCGGCCGTATCTCGGCCCCGGAAAAGGCTAGGGACGCGCGGGTGGGCTCGTTCGAAAGCCCCCCCGCGGCGGAGCCACCCACCCGAAGGGCGAAGGCCCCGGACCCGGGGCGCCGGAGCAGCGCGGTAACGAAATTCGAATTTTCGACCGGAAGTATCTCGGGCCCCCGGGGTCGCACGGACCCGGGGTCGGTGTCGTCGGAAAGCCCCGGGCGAGACCTTTCCGACGAGCCCGGCCTCGAGTCCGTCGGACCTTCCCCGGCCGAGATACGGCGCCGGCAGTTCATTGGCCGATATCTCGTAGACGCTTGTAGACGCTCCGTGGTATTGGTGACCTTGACGATGCCGCGGGTACCCAAGCTCATTGTTGTATGTTACTCACAGCTCGATGGAACAGGGGTCAAATCGGCCTTGTTGAGGTCATTGCAAAAGGCCTGTAAATCATTTTGGTAAACTGCATGTACAAATATCTTTGTATATCAGTCAAATCTGAAGCTATTGTCTTTTGTTTTATATCAAATTAAAGGTGTGTATGTGTACTTTACAGACATAAGAGTGACTTTACTGTGTGTTGTTCCTAACAGGAAGGAGAAGAGTTACAGTTGAGCCTGTTTTAGGCCACAAGGCCTGTGAATCACAATGGTAAAGTTGCATGTACAAATTTCTTAATTTTTAATTAAAACAAAGTCCAATCAGATTGTGTGATACATCATTGTAATGCTTGTGTTTTGCAGTTTCACATGAACCCAAGCTCATTGTTGAATGTAACTCACAGCTCGAGGGAACAGGGGTCAAATCGGTAGAGCAACCGACCCGAGGGACGAGTTTATCCGAGCAAAGGCGCCCGAGTTACGGCCGTTTAAAAGTCAAGCGGTGGTACCCCGTATCTCGGCCGGGCTTAGGGTTAGAGAGAAACGGGTTGGCTCGTTGGAAAGGTCCCCTCCAGTGGAGCAACCGACCCAAAGGGCGAGTCGATCCGAGCAAAGGCGCCCGAGCTGCGGCCGTGGGAAAATCCGCGGAGGGACCGCCGTATCTCTGCCGGGCTTGGGGTTAGAGAGACGCGGGTTGCCTCGTTGGAAAGGTCCCCTCCGGTGGAGTAACCGACCCAAAGGGCGAGTCGATCCGAGCAAAGGCGCCCGAGCTGCGGCCGTGGGAAAATCCGGGGAGGGACCGCCGTATCTCGGCCGGGGAAAGGGCTAGAGGCTCGCGGGTAGGCTCGTTCGAAAGCTCCCCTCCGGCAGAGCGACCGACCCGAAGGGCGAAGGCCCCGGACCCGGGGCGCCCGAGATACGGCCGTGGGAAAATCCGGGCATAGACCGCCGTATCTCGGCCGGGGAAGGGGCTAGAGGCTCGCGGGTCGGCTCGATCGAAAGGCCCCCTCCGGCAGAGCGACCGACCCGAAGGGCGAAGGCCCCGGACCCGGGGCGCCCGAGATACGTCCGTCGGAATCTCCGCGAGCTTCGACCGGACGCATCTCCGGCGGACGGGGTCGCACGGACTCGAGGCCTGGCTCGTCGGAAAGCCCCGCGACGGACCTTTCGAACGAGACCGGCCGCGCGTCCGGGCGACCTCCGAGGCGGACGCTAGGGGCGCCGGAGCTCCGGACGAGCGAAAATTCCGCGACGATCCGCCGTATCTCGGCCCGGGAAAGGGCCAGAGACTCGAGGGAGGGCTCCTCGGAAAGGGCCCCTCGAGCGGAGCCGCCGACCCGAAGGGCGAAGGCCCCGGACCCGAGGCGCCCGAGAAACGGCCGTGGGAAAATCCCGCGGGGGGCGGCCGTATCTCGGCCCCGGAAAGGGCTAGGGACGCGCGGGTGGGCTCGTTCGAAAGGCCCCCCGCGGCGGAGCCACCCACCCGAAGGGCGAAGGCCCCGGACCCGGGGCGCCGGAGCAGCGCGGTAACGAAATTCGAATTTTCGACCGGAAGTATCTCGGGCCCCCGGGGTCGCACGGACCCGGGGTCGGTGTCGTCGGAAAGCCCCGGGCGAGACCTTTCCGACGAGCCCGGCCTCGAGTCCGTCGGACCTTCCCCGGCCGAGATACGGCGCCCGGCAGTTCATTGGCCGATATCTCGTAGACGCTTGTAGACGCTCCGTGGTATTGGTGACCTTGACGATGCCGCGGGTACCCAAGCTCATTGTTGTATGTTACTCACAGCTCGATGGAACAGGGGTCAAATCGGCCTTGTTGAGGTCATTGCAAAAGGCCTGTAAATCATTTTGGTAAACTGCATGTACAAATATCTTTGTATATCAGTCAAATCTGAAGCTATTGTCTTTTGTTTTATATCAAATTAAAGGTGTGTATGTGTACTTTACAGACACATGAGTGACTTTACTGTGTGTTGTTCCTAACAGGAAGGAGAAGAGTTACAGTTGAGCCTGTTTTAGGCCACAAGGCCTGTGAATCACAATGGTAAAGTTGCATGTACAAATTTCTTAATTTTTAATTAAAACAAAGTCCAATCAGATTGTGTGATACATCATTGTAATGCTTGTGTTTTGCAGTTTCACATGAACCCAAGCTCATTGTTGTATGTAACTCACAGCTCGAGGGAACAGGGGTCAAATCGGCCTTGTTGAGGTCATTGCAAAAGGCCAGTAAATTATTTGGTAAATTGCCTGTACAAAAATCTGTGTATATCAGTCAGATCTGAAGCTATTGTCTTTTGTTTTATATCAAATTAAAGGTGTGTATGTGTACTTTACAGACAAATGAGTGACTTTACTGTGTGTTGTTCCTAACAGGAAGGAGAAGAGTTACAGTTGAGCCTGTTTTAGGCCACAAGGCCTGTGAATCACAATGGTAAAGTTGCATGTACAAATTTCTTAATTTTTAATCAAAACAAAGTCCAATCAGACTGTGTGATACATCATTGTAAAGCTTGTGTTTTGCAGTTTCACATGAACCCAACTGTAGTCTGGTAAGTAAATAAATGCTTTGCTTTAAACAAATGCATCTATTTTTAAACGTTTTTAAATGCTATCTTACGTATTTATTGCCGCTCCAGAACCTAAGTCGATGGGGTTGACCAACGGCTGGAGAAGTGAACGCTCCAGAACCTAAGTCGATGGGGTTGACCAACGGCTGGAGAAGTGAACGCTCCAGAACCTAAGTCGATGGGGTTGACCAACGGCTGGAGAAACTTTCTGGTTGACCAACTGCTGGAAGTACTTTCGGGTTGACCAACGGTTGGAGATCGTTTCGGGTTGACCAACGGTTTGGTTCTCCAGAGGGGCCGGGAGTATGGAGCTTAGGCCGGGGGGGAGTGCTTAAGAGTGGGTGCCCGGGACCGAACGGTGCGCCGGGTACGGGCTCCAGGGTGGCCGTGGCGGGTTCCGAGGCCGGCCTCGGGTGCACTGTGGGCGGGTAGAGGGGCCACCGTCCTCGGGGGTCCGAGGCCGGCCTCGGGTGCACTGTGGTCGGGTAGAGGGGCCACCGTCCTTGGGGGTCCGAGGCCGGCCTCGGGTGCACTGTGGTCGGGTAGAGGGGCCACCGTTCTCGGGGTCGTATCTCGGCCGGGGAAAGGGTTAGAGAGAAGCGGGTTGGCTCGTTGGAAAGGGCCGCTCCGGTAGAGCAACCGACCCGAGGGACGAGTTTATCCGAGCAAAGGCGCCCGAGTTACGGCCGTTTAAAGGTCAAGCGGTGGTACCCCGTATCTCGGCCGGGCTTAGGGTTAGAGAGAAGCGGGTTGGCTCGTTGGAAAGGGCCGCTCCGGTAGAGCAACCGACCCGAGGGATGAGTTCATCCGAGCAAAGGCGCCCGAGTAACAGGCGTTTAAAAGTCAGGCGGTGGTACGCCGTATCTCGCCCGGGCTTAGGGTTAGAGAGAAGCGGGTTGGCTCGTTGGAAAGGTCCCCTCCAGTGGAGCAACCGACCCAAAGGGCGAGTCGATCCGAGCAAAGGCGCCCGAGCTGCGGCCGTGGGAAAATCCGCGGAGGGACCGCCGTATCTCTGCCGGGCTTGGGGTTAGAGAGACGCGGGCCGCCTCGTTGGAAAGGTCCCCTCCGGTGGAGTAACCGACCCAAAGGGCGAGTCGATCCGAGCAAAGGCGCCCGAGCTGCGGCCGTGGGAAAATCCGGGGAGGGACCGCCGTATCTCGGCCGGGGAAAGGGCTAGAGGCTCGCGGGTAGGCTCGTTCGAAAGCTCCCCTCCGGCAGAGCGACCGACCCG
Organism: Paramisgurnus dabryanus; assembly: GCF_030506205.2. Taxonomy (NCBI): domain Eukaryota; kingdom Metazoa; phylum Chordata; class Actinopteri; order Cypriniformes; family Cobitidae; genus Paramisgurnus; species Paramisgurnus dabryanus. Next base: position 17,286,563 of record NC_133339.1, on the reverse strand, counting down.
AAGGGCGAAGGCCCCGGACCCGGGGCGCCCGAGATACGGCCGTGGGAAAATCCGGGCATAGACCGCCGTATCTCGGCCGGGGAAGGGGCTAGAGGCTCGCGGGTCGGCTCGATCGAAAGGCCCCCTCCGGCAGAGCGACCGACCCGAAGGGCGAAGGCCCCGGACCCGGGGCGCCCGAGATACGGCCGTCGGAATCTCCGCGAGCTTCGACCGGACGTATCTCCGGCGGGCGGGGTCGCACGGACTCGAGGCCTGGCTCGTCGGAAAGCCCCGCGACGGACCTTTCGAACGAGACCGGCCGCGCGTCCGGGCGACCTCCGAGGCGGACGCTAGGGGCGCCGGAGCTCCGGACGAGCGAAAATTCCGCGACGATCCGCCGTATCTCGGCCCGGGAAAGGGCCAGAGACTCGAGGGAGGGCTCCTCGGAAAGGGCCCCTCGAGCGGAGCCGCCGACCCGAAGGGCGAAGGCCCCGGACCCGAGGCGCCCGAGAAACGGCCGTGGGAAAATCCCGCGGGGGGCGGCCGTATCTCGGCCCCGGAAAAGGCTAGGGACGCGCGGGTGGGCTCGTTCGAAAGCCCCCCCGCGGCGGAGCCACCCACCCGAAGGGCGAAGGCCCCGGACCCGGGGCGCCGGAGCAGCGCGGTAACGAAATTCGAATTTTCGACCGGAAGTATCTCGGGCCCCCGGGGTCGCACGGACCCGGGGTCGGTGTCGTCGGAAAGCCCCGGGCGAGACCTTTCCGACGAGCCCGGCCTCGAGTCCGTCGGACCTTCCCCGGCCGAGATACGGCGCCGGCAGTTCATTGGCCGATATCTCGTAGACGCTTGTAGACGCTCCGTGGTATTGGTGACCTTGACGATGCCGCGGGTACCCAAGCTCATTGTTGTATGTTACTCACAGCTCGATGGAACAGGGATCAAATCGGCCTTGTTGAGGTCATTGCAAAAGGCCTGTAAATCATTTTGGTAAACTGCATGTACAAATATCTTTGTATATCAGTCAAATCTGAAGCTATTGTCTTTTGTTTTATATCAAATTAAAGGTGTGTATGTGTACTTTACAGACATAAGAGTGACTTTACTGTGTGTTGTTCCTAACAGGAAGGAGAAGAGTTACAGTTGAGCCTGTTTTAGGCCACAAGGCCTGTGAATCACAATGGTAAAGTTGCATGTACAAATTTCTTAATTTTTAATTAAAACAAAGTCCAATCAGATTGTGTGATACATCATTGTAATGCTTGTGTTTTGCAGTTTCACATGAACCCAAGCTCATTGTTGAATGTAACTCACAGCTCGAGGGAACAGGGGTCAAATCGGTAGAGCAACCGACCCGAGGGACGAGTTTATCCGAGCAAAGGCGCCCGAGTTACGGCCGTTTAAAAGTCAAGCGGTGGTACCCCGTATCTCGGCCGGGCTTAGGGTTAGAGAGAAGCGGGTTGGCTCGTTGGAAAGGGCCGCTCCGGTAGAGCAACCGACCCGAGGGACGAGTTCATCCGAGCAAAGGCGCCCGAGTAACAGGCGTTTAAAAGTCAGGCGGTGGTACGCCGTATCTCGCCCGGGCTTAGGGTTAGAGAGAAACGGGTTGGCTCGTTGGAAAGGTCCCCTCCAGTGGAGCAACCGACCCAAAGGGCGAGTCGATCCGAGCAAAGGCGCCCGAGCTGCGGCCGTGGGAAAATCCGCGGAGGGACCGCCGTATCTCTGCCGGGCTTGGGGTTAGAGAGACGCGGGTTGCCTCGTTGGAAAGGTCCCCTCCGGTGGAGTAACCGACCCAAAGGGCGAGTCGATCCGAGCAAAGGCGCCCGAGCTGCGGCCGTGGGAAAATCCGGGGAGGGACCGCCGTATCTCGGCCGGGGAAAGGGCTAGAGGCTCGCGGGTAGGCTCGTTCGAAAGCTCCCCTCCGGCAGAGCGACCGACCCGAAGGGCGAAGGCCCCGGACCCGGGGCGCCCGAGATACGGCCGTGGGAAAATCCGGGCATAGACCGCCGTATCTCGGCCGGGGAAGGGGCTAGAGGCTCGCGGGTCGGCTCGATCGAAAGGCCCCCTCCGGCAGAGCGACCGACCCGAAGGGCGAAGGCCCCGGACCCGGGGCGCCCGAGATACGTCCGTCGGAATCTCCGCGAGCTTCGACCGGACGCATCTCCGGCGGACGGGGTCGCACGGACTCGAGGCCTGGCTCGTCGGAAAGCCCCGCGACGGACCTTTCGAACGAGACCGGCCGCGCGTCCGGGCGACCTCCGAGGCGGACGCTAGGGGCGCCGGAGCTCCGGACGAGCGAAAATTCCGCGACGATCCGCCGTATCTCGGCCCGGGAAAGGGCCAGAGACTCGAGGGAGGGCTCCTCGGAAAGGGCCCCTCGAGCGGAGCCGCCGACCCGAAGGGCGAAGGCCCCGGACCCGAGGCGCCCGAGAAACGGCCGTGGGAAAATCCCGCGGGGGGCGGCCGTATCTCGGCCCCGGAAAGGGCTAGGGACGCGCGGGTGGGCTCGTTCGAAAGGCCCCCCGCGGCGGAGCCACCCACCCGAAGGGCGAAGGCCCCGGACCCGGGGCGCCGGAGCAGCGCGGTAACGAAATTCGAATTTTCGACCGGAAGTATCTCGGGCCCCCGGGGTCGCACGGACCCGGGGTCGGTGTCGTCGGAAAGCCCCGGGCGAGACCTTTCCGACGAGCCCGGCCTCGAGTCCGTCGGACCTTCCCCGGCCGAGATACGGCGCCCGGCAGTTCATTGGCCGATATCTCGTAGACGCTTGTAGACGCTCCGTGGTATTGGTGACCTTGACGATGCCGCGGGTACCCAAGCTCATTGTTGTATGTTACTCACAGCTCGATGGAACAGGGGTCAAATCGGCCTTGTTGAGGTCATTGCAAAAGGCCTGTAAATCATTTTGGTAAACTGCATGTACAAATATCTTTGTATATCAGTCAAATCTGAAGCTATTGTCTTTTGTTTTATATCAAATTAAAGGTGTGTATGTGTACTTTACAGACACATGAGTGACTTTACTGTGTGTTGTTCCTAACAGGAAGGAGAAGAGTTACAGTTGAGCCTGTTTTAGGCCACAAGGCCTGTGAATCACAATGGTAAAGTTGCATGTACAAATTTCTTAATTTTTAATTAAAACAAAGTCCAATCAGATTGTGTGATACATCATTGTAATGCTTGTGTTTTGCAGTTTCACATGAACCCAAGCTCATTGTTGTATGTAACTCACAGCTCGAGGGAACAGGGGTCAAATCGGCCTTGTTGAGGTCATTGCAAAAGGCCAGTAAATTATTTGGTAAATTGCCTGTACAAAAATCTGTGTATATCAGTCAGATCTGAAGCTATTGTCTTTTGTTTTATATCAAATTAAAGGTGTGTATGTGTACTTTACAGACAAATGAGTGACTTTACTGTGTGTTGTTCCTAACAGGAAGGAGAAGAGTTACAGTTGAGCCTGTTTTAGGCCACAAGGCCTGTGAATCACAATGGTAAAGTTGCATGTACAAATTTCTTAATTTTTAATCAAAACAAAGTCCAATCAGACTGTGTGATACATCATTGTAAAGCTTGTGTTTTGCAGTTTCACATGAACCCAACTGTAGTCTGGTAAGTAAATAAATGCTTTGCTTTAAACAAATGCATCTATTTTTAAACGTTTTTAAATGCTATCTTACGTATTTATTGCCGCTCCAGAACCTAAGTCGATGGGGTTGACCAACGGCTGGAGAAGTGAACGCTCCAGAACCTAAGTCGATGGGGTTGACCAACGGCTGGAGAAGTGAACGCTCCAGAACCTAAGTCGATGGGGTTGACCAACGGCTGGAGAAACTTTCGGGTTGACCAACTGCTGGAAGTACTTTCGGGTTGACCAACGGTTGGAGATCGTTTCGGGTTGACCAACGGTTTGGATCTCCAGAGGGGCCGGGAGTATGGAGCTTAGGCCGGGGGGGAGTGCTTAAGAGTGGGTGCCCGGGACCGAACGGTGCGCCGGGTACGGGCTCCAGGGTGGCCGTGGCGGGTTCCGAGGCCGGCCTCGGGTGCACTGTGGGCGGGTAGAGGGGCCACCGTCCTCGGGGGTCCGAGGCCGGCCTCGGGTGCACTGTGGTCGGGTAGAGGGGCCACCGTCCTCGGGGGTCCGAGGCCGGCCTCGGGTGCACTGTGGTCGGGTAGAGGGGCCCCCGTTCTCGGGGTCGTATCTCGGCCGGGGAAAGGGTTAGAGAGAAGCGGGTTGGCTCGTTGGAAAGGGCCGCTCCGGTAGAGCAACCGACCCGAGGGACGAGTTTATCCGAGCAAAGGCGCCCGAGTTACGGCCGTTTAAAGGTCAAGCGGTGGTACCCCGTATCTCGGCCGGGCTTAGGGTTAGAGAGAAGCGGGTTGGCTCGTTGGAAAGGGCCGCTCCGGTAGAGCAACCGACCCGAGGGACGAGTTCATCCGAGCAAAGGCGCCCGAGTAACAGGCGTTTAAAAGTCAGGCGGTGGTACGCCGTATCTCGCCCGGGCTTAGGGTTAGAGAGAAACGGGTTGGCTCGTTGGAAAGGTCCCCTCCAGTGGAGCAACCGACCCAAAGGGCGAGTCGATCCGAGCAAAGGCGCCCGAGCTGCGGCCGTGGGAAAATCCGCGACGATCCGCCGTATCTCGGCCCGGGAAAGGGCCAGAGACTCGAGGGAGGGCTCCTCGGAAAGGGCCCCTCGAGCGGAGCCGCCGACCCGAAGGGCGAAGGCCCCGGACCCGAGGCGCCCGAGAAACGGCCGTGGGAAAATCCCGCGGGGGGCGGCCGTATCTCGGCCCCGGAAAGGGCTAGGGACGCGCGGGGGGCTCGTTCGAAAGGCCCCCCGCGGCGGAGCCACCCACCCGAAGGGCGAAGGCCCCGGACCCGGGGCGCCAGAGCAGCGCGGTAACGAAATTCGAATTTTCGACCGTAAGTATCTCGGGCCCCCGGGGTCGCACGGACCCGGGGTCGGTGTCGTCGGAAAGCCCCGGGCGAGATCTTTCCGACGAGCCCGGCCTCGAGTCCGTCGGACCTTCCCCGGCCGAGATACGGCGCCCGGCAGTTCATTGGCCGATATCTCGTAGACGCTTGTAGACGCTCCGTGGTATTGGTGACCTTGACGATGCCGCGGGTACCCAAGCTCATTGTTGTATGTTACTCACAGCTCGATGGAACAGGGGTCAAATCGGCCTTGTTGAGGTCATTGCAAAAGGCCTGTAAATCATTTTGGTAAACTGCATGTACAAATATCTTTGTATATCAGTCAAATCTGAAGCTATTGTCTTTTGTTTTATATCAAATTAAAGGTGTGTATGTGTACTTTACAGACATATGAGTGACTTTACTGTGTGTTGTTCCTAACAGGAAGGAGAAGAGTTACAGTTGAGCCTGTTTTAGGCCACAAGGCCTGTGAATCACAATGGTAAAGTTGCATGTACAAATTTCTTAATTTTTAATTAAAACAAAGTCCAATCAGATTGTGTGATACATCATTGTAATGCTTGTGTTTTGCAGTTTCACATGAACCCAAGCTCATTGTTGAATGTAACTCACAGCTCGAGGGAACAGGGGTCAAATCGGTAGAGCAACTGACCCGAGGGACGAGTTTATCCGAGCAAAGGCGCCCGAGTTACGGCCGTTTAAAAGTCAAGCGGTGGTACCCCGTATCTCGGCCGGGCTTAGGGTTAGAGAGAAGCGGGTTGGCTCGTTGGAAAGGGCCGCTCCGGTAGAGCAACCGACCCGAGGGACGAGTTCATCCGAGCAAAGGCGCCCGAGTAACAGGCGTTTAAAAGTAAAGCGGTGGTACGCCGTATCTCGCCCGGGCTTAGGGTTAGAGAGAAACGGGTTGGCTCGTTGGAAAGGTCCCCTCCAGTGGAGCAACCGACCCAAAGGGCGAGTCGATCCGAGCAAAGGCGCCCGAGCTGCGGCCGTGGGAAAATCCGCGGAGGGACCGCCGTATCTCTGCCGGGCTTGGGGTTAGAGAGACGCGGGTTGCCTCGTTGGAAAGGTCCCCTCCGGTGGAGTAACCGACCCAAAGGGCGAGTCGATCCGAGCAAAGGCGCCCGAGCTGCGGCCGTGGGAAAATCCGGGGAGGGACCGCCGTATCTCGGCCGGGGAAAGGGCTAGAGGCTCGCGGGTAGGCTCGTTCGAAAGCTCCCCTCCGGCAGAGCGACCGACCCGAAGGGCGAAGGCCCCGGACCCGGGGCGCCCGAGATACGGCCGTGGGAAAATCCGGGCATAGACCGCCGTATCTCGGCCGGGGAAGGGGCTAGAGGCTCGCGGGTCGGCTCGATCGAAAGGCCCCCTCCGGCAGAGCGACCGACCCGAAGGGCGAAGGCCCCGGACCCGGGGCGCCCGAGATACGGCCGTCGGAATCTCCGCGAGCTTCGACCGGACGTATCTCCGGCGGGCGGGGTCGCACGGACTCGAGGCCTGGCTCGTCGGAAAGCCCCGCGACGGACCTTTCGAACGAGACCGGCCGCGCGTCCGGGCGACCTCCGAGGCGGACGCTAGGGGCGCCGGAGCTCCGGACGAGCGAAAATTCCGCGACGATCCGCCGTATCTCGGCCCGGGAAAGGGCCAGAGACTCGAGGGAGGGCTCCTCGGAAAGGGCCCCTCGAGCGGAGCCGCCGACCCGAAGGGCGAAGGCCCCGGACCCGAGGCGCCCGAGAAACGGCCGTGGGAAAATCCCGCGGGGGGCGGCCGTATCTCGGCCCCGGAAAGGGCTAGGGACGCGCGGGTGGGCTCGTTCGAAAGGCCCCCCGCGGCGGAGCCACCCACCCGAAGGGCGAAGGCCCCGGACCCGGGGCGCCGGAGCAGCGCGGTAACGAAATTCGAATTTTCGACCGGAAGTATCTCGGGCCCCCGGGGTCGCACGGACCCGGGGTCGGTGTCGTCGGAAAGCCCCGGGCGAGACCTTTCCGACGAGCCCGGCCTCGAGTCCGTCGGACCTTCCCCGGCCGAGATACGGCGCCCGGCAGTTCATTGGCCGATATCTCGTAGACGCTTGTAGACGCTCCGTGGTATTGGTGACCTTGACGATGCCGCGGGTACCCAAGCTCATTGTTGTATGTTACTCACAGCTCGATGGAACAGGGGTCAAATCGGCCTTGTTGAGGTCATTGCAAAAGGCCAGTAAATTATTTGGTAAATTGCCTGTACAAAAATCTCTGTATATCAGTCAGATCTGAAGCTATTGTCTTTTGTTTTATATCAAATTAAAGGTGTGTATGTGTACTTTACAGACAAATGAGTGACTTTACTGTGTGTTGTTCCTAACAGGAAGGAGAAGAGTTACAGTTGAGCCTGTTTTAGGCCACAAGGCCTGTGAATCACAATGGTAAAGTTGCATGTACAAATTTCTTAATTTTTAATCAAAACAAAGTCCAATCAGACTGTGTGATACATCATTGTAAAGCTTGTGTTTTGCAGTTTCACATGAACCCAACTGTAGTCTGGTAAGTAAATAAATGCTTTGCTTTAAACAAATGCATCTATTTTTAAACGTTTTTAAATGCTATCTTACGTATTTATTGCCGCTCCAGAACCTAAGTCGATGGGGTTGACCAACGGCTGGAGAAGTGAACGCTCCAGAACCTAAGTCGATGGGGTTGACCAACGGCTGGAGAAGTGAACGCTCCAGAACCTAAGTCGATGGGGTTGACCAACGGCTGGAGAAACTTTCGGGTTGACCAACTGCTGGAAGTACTTTCGGGTTGACCAACGGTTGGAGATCGTTTCGGGTTGACCAACGGTTTGGTTCTCCAGAGGGGCCGGGAGTATGGAGCTTAGGCCGGGGGGGAGTGCTTAAGAGTGGGTGCCCGGGACCGAACGGTGCGCCGGGTACGGGCTCCAGGGTGGCCGTGGCGGGTTCCGAGGCCGGCCTCGGGTGCACTGTGGGCGGGTAGAGGGGCCACCGTCCTCGGGGGTCCGAGGCCGGCCTCGGGTGCACTGTGGTCGGGTAGAGGGGCCACCGTCCTTGGGGGTCCGAGGCCGGCCTCGGGTGCACTGTGGTCGGGTAGAGGGGCCACCGTTCTTGGGGTCGTATCTCGGCCGGGGAAAGGGTTAGAGAGAAGCGGGTTGGCTCGTTGGAAAGGGCCGCTCCGGTAGAGCAACCGACCCGAGGGACGAGTTTATCCGAGCAAAGGCGCCCGAGTTACGGCCGTTTAAAGGTCAAGCGGTGGTACCCCGTATCTCGGCCGGGCTTAGGGTTAGAGAGAAGCGGGTTGGCTCGTTGGAAAGGGCCGCTCCGGTAGAGCAACCGACCCGAGGGATGAGTTCATCCGAGCAAAGGCGCCCGAGTAACAGGCGTTTAAAAGTCAGGCGGTGGTACGCCGTATCTCGCCCGGGCTTAGGGTTAGAGAGAAGCGGGTTGGCTCGTTGGAAAGGTCCCCTCCAGTGGAGCAACCGACCCAAAGGGCGAGTCGATCCGAGCAAAGGCGCCCGAGCTGCGGCCGTGGGAAAATCCGCGGAGGGACCGCCGTATCTCTGCCGGGCTTGGGGTTAGAGAGACGCGGGCCGCCTCGTTGGAAAGGTCCCCTCCGGTGGAGTAACCGACCCAAAGGGCGAGTCGATCCGAGCAAAGGCGCCCGAGCTGCGGCCGTGGGAAAATCCGGGGAGGGACCGCCGTATCTCGGCCGGGGAAAGGGCTAGAGGCTCGCGGGTAGGCTCGTTCGAAAGCTCCCCTCCGGCAGAGCGACCGACCCGAAGGGCGAAGGCCCCGGACCCGGGGCGCCCGAGATACGGCCGTGGGAAAATCCGGGCATAGACCGCCGTATCTCGGCCGGGGAAGGGGCTAGAGGCTCGCGGGTCGGCTCGATCGAAAGGCCCCCTCCGGCAGAGCGACCGACCCGAAGGGCGAAGGCCCCGGACCCGGGGCGCCCGAGATACGGCCGTCGGAATCTCCGCGAGCTTCGACCGGACGTATCTCCGGCGGGCGGGGTCGCACGGACTCGAGGCCTGGCTCGTCGGAAAGCCCCGCGACGGACCTTTCGAACGAGACCGGCCGCGCGTCCGGGCGACCTCCGAGGCGGACTCTAGGGGCGCCGGAGCTCCGGACGAGCGAAAATTCCGCGACGATCCGCCGTATCTCGGCCCGGGAAAGGGCCAGAGACTCGAGGGAGGGCTCCTCGGAAAGGGCCCCTCGAGCGGAGCCGCCGACCCGAAGGGCGAAGGCCCCGGACCCGAGGCGCCCGAGAAACGGCCGTGGGAAAATCCCGCGGGGGGCGGCCGTATCTCGGCCCCGGAAAAGGCTAGGGACGCGCGGGTGGGCTCGTTCGAAAGCCCCCCCGCGGCGGAGCCACCCACCCGAAGGGCGAAGGCCCCGGACCCGGGGCGCCGGAGCAGCGCGGTAACGAAATTCGAATTTTCGACCGGAAGTATCTCGGGCCCCCGGGGTCGCACGGACCCGGGGTCGGTGTCGTCGGAAAGCCCCGGGCGAGACCTTTCCGACGAGCCCGGCCTCGAGTCCGTCGGACCTTCCCCGGCCGAGATACGGCGCCGGCAGTTCATTGGCCGATATCTCGTAGACGCTTGTAGACGCTCCGTGGTATTGGTGACCTTGACGATGCCGCGGGTACCCAAGCTCATTGTTGTATGTTACTCACAGCTCGATGGAACAGGGATCAAATCGGCCTTGTTGAGGTCATTGCAAAAGGCCTGTAAATCATTTTGGTAAACTGCATGTACAAATATCTTTGTATATCAGTCAAATCTGAAGCTATTGTCTTTTGTTTTATATCAAATTAAAGGTGTGTATGTGTACTTTACAGACATAAGAGTGACTTTACTGTGTGTTGTTCCTAACAGGAAGGAGAAGAGTTACAGTTGAGCCTGTTTTAGGCCACAAGGCCTGTGAATCACAATGGTAAAGTTGCATGTACAAATTTCTTAATTTTTAATTAAAACAAAGTCCAATCAGATTGTGTGATACATCATTGTAATGCTTGTGTTTTGCAGTTTCACATGAACCCAAGCTCATTGTTGAATGTAACTCACAGCTCGAGGGAACAGGGGTCAAATCGGTAGAGCAACCGACCCGAGGGACGAGTTTATCCGAGCAAAGGCGCCCGAGTTACGGCCGTTTAAAAGTCAAGCGGTGGTACCCCGTATCTCGGCCGGGCTTAGGGTTAGAGAGAAGCGGGTTGGCTCGTTGGAAAGGGCCGCTCCGGTAGAGCAACCGACCCGAGGGACGAGTTCATCCGAGCAAAGGCGCCCGAGTAACAGGCGTTTAAAAGTCAGGCGGTGGTACGCCGTATCTCGCCCGGGCTTAGGGTTAGAGAGAAACGGGTTGGCTCGTTGGAAAGGTCCCCTCCAGTGGAGCAACCGACCCAAAGGGCGAGTCGATCCGAGCAAAGGCGCCCGAGCTGCGGCCGTGGGAAAATCCGCGGAGGGACCGCCGTATCTCTGCCGGGCTTGGGGTTAGAGAGACGCGGGTTGCCTCGTTGGAAAGGTCCCCTCCGGTGGAGTAACCGACCCAAAGGGCGAGTCGATCCGAGCAAAGGCGCCCGAGCTGCGGCCGTGGGAAAATCCGGGGAGGGACCGCCGTATCTCGGCCGGGGAAAGGGCTAGAGGCTCGCGGGTAGGCTCGTTCGAAAGCTCCCCTCCGGCAGAGCGACCGACCCGAAGGGCGAAGGCCCCGGACCCGGGGCGCCCGAGATACGGCCGTGGGAAAATCCGGGCATAGACCGCCGTATCTCGGCCGGGGAAGGGGCTAGAGGCTCGCGGGTCGGCTCGATCGAAAGGCCCCCTCCGGCAGAGCGACCGACCCGAAGGGCGAAGGCCCCGGACCCGGGGCGCCCGAGATACGTCCGTCGGAATCTCCGCGAGCTTCGACCGGACGCATCTCCGGCGGACGGGGTCGCACGGACTCGAGGCCTGGCTCGTCGGAAAGCCCCGCGACGGACCTTTCGAACGAGACCGGCCGCGCGTCCGGGCGACCTCCGAGGCGGACGCTAGGGGCGCCGGAGCTCCGGACGAGCGAAAATTCCGCGACGATCCGCCGTATCTCGGCCCGGGAAAGGGCTAGAGACTCGAGGGAGGGCTCCTCGGAAAGGGCCCCTCGAGCGGAGCCGCCGACCCGAAGGGCGAAGGCCCCGGACCCGAGGCGCCCGAGAAACGGCCGTGGGAAAATCCCGCGGGGGGCGGCCGTATCTCGGCCCCGGAAAGGGCTAGGGACGCGCGGGTGGGCTCGTTCGAAAGGCCCCCCGCGGCGGAGCCACCCACCCGAAGGGCGAAGGCCCCGGACCCGGGGCGCCGGAGCAGCGCGGTAACGAAATTCGAATTTTCGACCGGAAGTATCTCGGGCCCCCGGGGTCGCACGGACCCGGGGTCGGTGTCGTCGGAAAGCCCCGGGCGAGACCTTTCCGACGAGCCCGGCCTCGAGTCCGTCGGACCTTCCCCGGCCGAGATACGGCGCCCGGCAGTTCATTGGCCGATATCTCGTAGACGCTTGTAGACGCTCCGTGGTATTGGTGACCTTGACGATGCCGCGGGTACCCAAGCTCATTGTTGTATGTTACTCACAGCTCGATGGAACAGGGGTCAAATCGGCCTTGTTGAGGTCATTGCAAAAGGCCTGTAAATCATTTTGGTAAACTGCATGTACAAATATCTTTGTATATCAGTCAAATCTGAAGCTATTGTCTTTTGTTTTATATCAAATTAAAGGTGTGTATGTGTACTTTACAGACACATGAGTGACTTTACTGTGTGTTGTTCCTAACAGGAAGGAGAAGAGTTACAGTTGAGCCTGTTTTAGGCCACAAGGCCTGTGAATCACAATGGTAAAGTTGCATGTACAAATTTCTTAATTTTTAATTAAAACAAAGTCCAATCAGATTGTGTGATACATCATTGTAATGCTTGTGTTTTGCAGTTTCACATGAACCCAAGCTCATTGTTGTATGTAACTCACAGCTCGAGGGAACAGGGGTCAAATCGGCCTTGTTGAGGTCATTGCAAAAGGCCAGTAAATTATTTGGTAAATTGCCTGTACAAAAATCTGTGTATATCAGTCAGATCTGAAGCTATTGTCTTTTGTTTTATATCAAATTAAAGGTGTGTATGTGTACTTTACAGACAAATGAGTGACTTTACTGTGTGTTGTTCCTAACAGGAAGGAGAAGAGTTACAGTTGAGCCTGTTTTAGGCCACAAGGCCTGTGAATCACAATGGTAAAGTTGCATGTACAAATTTCTTAATTTTTAATCAAAACAAAGTCCAATCAGACTGTGTGATACATCATTGTAAAGCTTGTGTTTTGCAGTTTCACATGAACCCAACTGTAGTCTGGTAAGTAAATAAATGCTTTGCTTTAAACAAATGCATCTATTTTTAAACGTTTTTAAATGCTATCTTACGTATTTATTGCCGCTCCAGAACCTAAGTCGATGGGGTTGACCAACGGCTGGAGAAGTGAACGCTCCAGAACCTAAGTCGATGGGGTTGACCAACGGCTGGAGAAGTGAACGCTCCAGAACCTAAGTCGATGGGGTTGACCAACGGCTGGAGAAACTTTCGGGTTGACCAACTGCTGGAAGTACTTTCGGGTTGACCAACGGTTGGAGATCGTTTCGGGTTGACCAACGGTTTGGATCTCCAGAGGGGCCGGGAGTATGGAGCTTAGGCCGGGGGGGAGTGCTTAAGAGTGGGTGCCCGGGACCGAACGGTGCGCCGGGTACGGGCTCCAGGGTGGCCGTGGCGGGTTCCGAGGCCGGCCTCGGGTGCACTGTGGGCGGGTAGAGGGGCCACCGTCCTCGGGGGTCCGAGGCCGGCCTCGGGTGCACTGTGGTCGGGTAGAGGGGCCACCGTCCTCGGGGGTCCGAGGCCGGCCTCGGGTGCACTGTGGTCGGGTAGAGGGGCCCCCGTTCTCGGGGTCGTATCTCGGCCGGGGAAAGGGTTAGAGAGAAGCGGGTTGGCTCGTTGGAAAGGGCCGCTCCGGTAGAGCAACCGACCCGAGGGACGAGTTTATCCGAGCAAAGGCGCCCGAGTTACGGCCGTTTAAAGGTCAAGCGGTGGTACCCCGTATCTCGGCCGGGCTTAGGGTTAGAGAGAAGCGGGTTGGCTCGTTGGAAAGGGCCGCTCCGGTAGAGCAACCGACCCGAGGGACGAGTTCATCCGAGCAAAGGCGCCCGAGTAACAGGCGTTTAAAAGTCAGGCGGTGGTACGCCGTATCTCGCCCGGGCTTAGGGTTAGAGAGAAACGGGTTGGCTCGTTGGAAAGGTCCCCTCCAGTGGAGCAACCGACCCAAAGGGCGAGTCGATCCGAGCAAAGGCGCCCGAGCTGCGGCCGTGGGAAAATCCGCGACGATCCGCCGTATCTCGGCCCGGGAAAGGGCCAGAGACTCGAGGGAGGGCTCCTCGGAAAGGGCCCCTCGAGCGGAGCCGCCGACCCGAAGGGCGAAGGCCCCGGACCCGAGGCGCCCGAGAAACGGCCGTGGGAAAATCCCGCGGGGGGCGGCCGTATCTCGGCCCCGGAAAGGGCTAGGGACGCGCGGGGGGCTCGTTCGAAAGGCCCCCCGCGGCGGAGCCACCCACCCGAAGGGCGAAGGCCCCGGACCCGGGGCGCCAGAGCAGCGCGGTAACGAAATTCGAATTTTCGACCGTAAGTATCTCGGGCCCCCGGGGTCGCACGGACCCGGGGTCGGTGTCGTCGGAAAGCCCCGGGCGAGATCTTTCCGACGAGCCCGGCCTCGAGTCCGTCGGACCTTCCCCGGCCGAGATACGGCGCCCGGCAGTTCATTGGCCGATATCTCGTAGACGCTTGTAGACGCTCCGTGGTATTGGTGACCTTGACGATGCCGCGGGTACCCAAGCTCATTGTTGTATGTTACTCACAGCTCGATGGAACAGGGGTCAAATCGGCCTTGTTGAGGTCATTGCAAAAGGCCTGTAAATCATTTTGGTAAACTGCATGTACAAATATCTTTGTATATCAGTCAAATCTGAAGCTATTGTCTTTTGTTTTATATCAAATTAAAGGTGTGTATGTGTACTTTACAGACATATGAGTGACTTTACTGTGTGTTGTTCCTAACAGGAAGGAGAAGAGTTACAGTTGAGCCTGTTTTAGGCCACAAGGCCTGTGAATCACAATGGTAAAGTTGCATGTACAAATTTCTTAATTTTTAATTAAAACAAAGTCCAATCAGATTGTGTGATACATCATTGTAATGCTTGTGTTTTGCAGTTTCACATGAACCCAAGCTCATTGTTGAATGTAACTCACAGCTCGAGGGAACAGGGGTCAAATCGGTAGAGCAACCGACCCGAGGGACGAGTTTATCCGAGCAAAGGCGCCCGAGTTACGGCCGTTTAAAAGTCAAGCGGTGGTACCCCGTATCTCGGCCGGGCTTAGGGTTAGAGAGAAGCGGGTTGGCTCGTTGGAAAGGGCCGCTCCGGTAGAGCAACCGACCCGAGGGACGAGTTCATCCGAGCAAAGGCGCCCGAGTAACAGGCGTTTAAAAGTCAGGCGGTGGTACGCCGTATCTCGCCCGGGCTTAGGGTTAGAGAGAAACGGGTTGGCTCGTTGGAAAGGTCCCCTCCAGTGGAGCAACCGACCCAAAGGGCGAGTCGATCCGAGCAAAGGCGCCCGAGCTGCGGCCGTGGGAAAATCCGCGGAGGGACCGCCGTATCTCTGCCGGGCTTGGGGTTAGAGAGACGCGGGTTGCCTCGTTGGAAAGGTCCCCTCCGGTGGAGTAACCGACCCAAAGGGCGAGTCGATCCGAGCAAAGGCGCCCGAGCTGCGGCCGTGGGAAAATCCGGGGAGGGACCGCCGTATCTCGGCCGGGGAAAGGGCTAGAGGCTCGCGGGTAGGCTCGTTCGAAAGCTCCCCTCCGGCAGAGCGACCGACCCGAAGGGCGAAGGCCCCGGACCCGGGGCGCCCGAGATACGGCCGTGGGAAAATCCGGGCATAGACCGCCGTATCTCGGCCGGGGAAGGGGCTAGAGGCTCGCGGGTCGGCTCGATCGAAAGGCCCCCTCCGGCAGAGCGACCGACCCGAAGGGCGAAGGCCCCGGACCCGGGGCGCCCGAGATACGGCCGTCGGAATCTCCGCGAGCTTCGACCGGACGTATCTCCGGCGGGCGGGGTCGCACGGACTCGAGGCCTGGCTCGTCGGAAAGCCCCGCGACGGACCTTTCGAACGAGACCGGCCGCGCGTCCGGGCGACCTCCGAGGCGGACGCTAGGGGCGCCGGAGCTCCGGACGAGCGAAAATTCCGCGACGATCCGCCGTATCTCGGCCCGGGAAAGGGCCAGAGACTCGAGGGAGGGCTCCTCGGAAAGGGCCCCTCGAGCGGAGCCGCCGACCCGAAGGGCGAAGGCCCCGGACCCGAGGCGCCCGAGAAACGGCCGTGGGAAAATCCCGCGGGGGGCGGCCGTATCTCGGCCCCGGAAAGGGCTAGGGACGCGCGGGTGGGCTCGTTCGAAAGGCCCCCCGCGGCGGAGCCACCCACCCGAAGGGCGAAGGCCCCGGACCCGGGGCGCCGGAGCAGCGCGGTAACGAAATTCGAATTTTCGACCGGAAGTATCTCGGGCCCCCGGGGTCGCACGGACCCGGGGTCGGTGTCGTCGGAAAGCCCCGGGCGAGACCTTTCCGACGAGCCCGGCCTCGAGTCCGTCGGACCTTCCCCGGCCGAGATACGGCGCCCGGCAGTTCATTGGCCGATATCTCGTAGACGCTTGTAGACGCTCCGTGGTATTGGTGACCTTGACGATGCCGCGGGTACCCAAGCTCATTGTTGTATGTTACTCACAGCTCGATGGAACAGGGGTCAAATCGGCCTTGTTGAGGTCATTGCAAAAGGCCAGTAAATTATTTGGTAAATTGCCTGTACAAAAATCTCTGTATATCAGTCAGATCTGAAGCTATTGTCTTTTGTTTTATATCAAATTAAAGGTGTGTATGTGTACTTTACAGACAAATGAGTGACTTTACTGTGTGTTGTTCCTAACAGGAAGGAGAAGAGTTACAGTTGAGCCTGTTTTAGGCCACAAGGCCTGTGAATCACAATGGTAAAGTTGCATGTACAAATTTCTTAATTTTTAATCAAAACAAAGTCCAATCAGACTGTGTGATACATCATTGTAAAGCTTGTGTTTTGCAGTTTCACATGAACCCAACTGTAGTCTGGTAAGTAAATAAATGCTTTGCTTTAAACAAATGCATCTATTTTTAAACGTTTTTAAATGCTATCTTACGTATTTATTGCCGCTCCAGAACCTAAGTCGATGGGGTTGACCAACGGCTGGAGAAGTGAACGCTCCAGAACCTAAGTCGATGGGGTTGACCAACGGCTGGAGAAGTGAACGCTCCAGAACCTAAGTCGATGGGGTTGACCAACGGCTGGAGAAACTTTCGGGTTGACCAACTGCTGGAAGTACTTTCGGGTTGACCAACGGTTGGAGATCGTTTCGGGTTGACCAACGGTTTGGTTCTCCAGAGGGGCCGGGAGTATGGAGCTTAGGCCGGGGGGGAGTGCTTAAGAGTGGGTGCCCGGGACCGAACGGTGCGCCGGGTACGGGCTCCAGGGTGGCCGTGGCGGGTTCCGAGGCCGGCCTCGGGTGCACTGTGGGCGGGTAGAGGGGCCACCGTCCTCGGGGGTCCGAGGCCGGCCTCGGGTGCACTGTGGTCGGGTAGAGGGGCCACCGTCCTTGGGGGTCCGAGGCCGGCCTCGGGTGCACTGTGGTCGGGTAGAGGGGCCACCGTTCTTGGGGTCGTATCTCGGCCGGGGAAAGGGTTAGAGAGAAGCGGGTTGGCTCGTTGGAAAGGGCCGCTCCGGTAGAGCAACCGACCCGAGGGACGAGTTTATCCGAGCAAAGGCGCCCGAGTTACGGCCGTTTAAAGGTCAAGCGGTGGTACCCCGTATCTCGGCCGGGCTTAGGGTTAGAGAGAAGCGGGTTGGCTCGTTGGAAAGGGCCGCTCCGGTAGAGCAACCGACCCGAGGGATGAGTTCATCCGAGCAAAGGCGCCCGAGTAACAGGCGTTTAAAAGTCAGGCGGTGGTACGCCGTATCTCGCCCGGGCTTAGGGTTAGAGAGAAGCGGGTTGGCTCGTTGGAAAGGTCCCCTCCAGTGGAGCAACCGACCCAAAGGGCGAGTCGATCCGAGCAAAGGCGCCCGAGCTGCGGCCGTGGGAAAATCCGCGGAGGGACCGCCGTATCTCTGCCGGGCTTGGGGTTAGAGAGACGCGGGCCGCCTCGTTGGAAAGGTCCCCTCCGGTGGAGTAACCGACCCAAAGGGCGAGTCGATCCGAGCAAAGGCGCCCGAGCTGCGGCCGTGGGAAAATCCGGGGAGGGACCGCCGTATCTCGGCCGGGGAAAGGGCTAGAGGCTCGCGGGTAGGCTCGTTCGAAAGCTCCCCTCCGGCAGAGCGACCGACCCGAAGGGCGAAGGCCCCGGACCCGGGGCGCCCGAGATACGGCCGTGGGAAAATCCCGGCATAGACCGCCGTATCTCGGCCGGGGAAGGGGCTAGAGGCTCGCGGGTCGGCTCGATCGAAAGGCCCCCTCCGGCAGAGCGACCGACCCGAAGGGCGAAGGCCCCGGACCCGGGGCGCCCGAGATACGGCCGTCGGAATCTCCGCGAGCTTCGACCGGACGTATCTCCGGCGGGCTTGGGGTTAGAGAGATGCGGGTTGGCTCGTTGGAAAGGTCCCCTCCGGTGTAGCAACCGACCCAAAGGGCGAAGTCCTGGGACTTAGTGCGCCGGAGCTACGGGCGTTTAAAGGCCAGGCGGTGGTACGCCGTATCTCGCCCGGGCTTGGGGTTATAGAGAAGCGGGTAGGCTCGTTGGAAAGGGCCGCTCCGGTAGAGCAACCGACCCGAGGTACGAGTTCATCCGACCAAAGGCGCCCGAGTTACGGCCGTTTAAAGTCAGGCGGTTGTACCCCGTATCTCGGCCGGGCTTAGGGTTAAGCCGAAAGTATACTAGGGCCGTCCGCGTATGCGCGCCGTCCGCATGACGTCATTTTCGTCCGCGTGCAGCCCAAAATTTGAGACCGCGCGGACAGTGCGCGTACAGTCCGCGTACAACAGCGCATGCGCGTGAAAATATTTAGACAGTGCACTCCACTATAAACAATTATACAAAGGAAATAGACAGCATTTGCACACACACTATGGTTTTTCTTCTTTAACTTTTACTTCTTCCAAGAACAGAAAGCTCTGGAGCATGTTTGTTTGATTCCTGTTCTTTGTTGTCTTGTTGTTTGTTCTAAACTGTGTTTGCAATGGTGGATGAGTTACTTTTCTTCACCTATCCTAATGTTTTAATGTACTGTAAATGTCGCCAAATCAGTGCTGCCCTGACAGCCTGTTAGACTAATAATTTGAATAAGAAATCATTTGTATTGCGTATAGTGTCGAACGCGGCCATCCGCGTGTAGCCGCGGGGAGTATACTCGAAAAGCTGCGGACGCGTGCGCGCGCGAGGCGGACGCGGAAAAAAGTATACCTCGGCTCTAACGCGTTCTTTCTGTAAACGCCCAACGCGTTTCGGCACGTGCAACATGAGAGGTATTAATAACGTTTTTTTTGACCTCGATGGAACAGGGGTCAAATCGGCCTTGTTGAGGTCATTGCAAAAGGCCAGTAAATTATTTGGTAAATTGCCTGTACAAAAATCTCTGTATATCAGTCAGATCTGAAGCTATTGTCTTTTGTTTTATATCAAATTAAAGGTGTGTATGTGTACTTTACAGACAAATGAGTGACTTTACTGTGTGTTGTTCCTAACAGGAAGGAGAAGAGTTACAGTTGAGCCTGTTTTAGGCCACAAGGCCTGTGAATCACAATGGTAAAGTTGCATGTACAAATTTCTTAATTTTTAATCAAAACAAAGTCCAATCAGACTGTGTGATACATCATTGTAAAGCTTGTGTTTTGCAGTTTCACATGAACCCAACTGTAGTCTGGTAAGTAAATAAATGCTTTGCTTTAAACAAATGCATCTATTTTTAAACGTTTTTAAATGCTATCTTACGTATTTATTGCCGCTCCAGAACCTAAGTCGATGGGGTTGACCAACGGCTGGAGAAGTGAACGCTCCAGAACCTAAGTCGATGGGGTTGACCAACGGCTGGAGAAGTGAACGCTCCAGAACCTAAGTCGATGGGGTTGACCAACGGCTGGAGAAACTTTCGGGTTGACCAACTGCTGGAAGTACTTTCGGGTTGACCAACGGTTGGAGATCGTTTCGGGTTGACCAACGGTTTGGTTCTCCAGAGGGGCCGGGAGTATGGAGCTTAGGCCGGGGGGGAGTGCTTAAGAGTGGGTGCCCGGGACCGAACGGTGCGCCGGGTACGGGCTCCAGGGTGGCCGTGGCGGGTTCCGAGGCCGGCCTCGGGTGCACTGTGGGCGGGTAGAGGGGCCACCGTCCTCGGGGGTCCGAGGCCGGCCTCGGGTGCACTGTGGTCGGGTAGAGGGGCCACCGTCCTTGGGGGTCCGAGGCCGGCCTCGGGTGCACTGTGGTCGGGTAGAGGGGCCACCGTTCTTGGGGTCGTATCTCGGCCGGGGAAAGGGTTAGAGAGAAGCGGGTTGGCTCGTTGGAAAGGGCCGCTCCGGTAGAGCAACCGACCCGAGGGACGAGTTTATCCGAGCAAAGGCGCCCGAGTTACGGCCGTTTAAAGGTCAAGCGGTGGTACCCCGTATCTCGGCCGGGCTTAGGGTTAGAGAGAAGCGGGTTGGCTCGTTGGAAAGGGCCGCTCCGGTAGAGCAACCGACCCGAGGGATGAGTTCATCCGAGCAAAGGCGCCCGAGTAACAGGCGTTTAAAAGTCAGGCGGTGGTACGCCGTATCTCGCCCGGGCTTAGGGTTAGAGAGAAGCGGGTTGGCTCGTTGGAAAGGTCCCCTCCAGTGGAGCAACCGACCCAAAGGGCGAGTCGATCCGAGCAAAGGCGCCCGAGCTGCGGCCGTGGGAAAATCCGCGGAGGGACCGCCGTATCTCTGCCGGGCTTGGGGTTAGAGAGACGCGGGCCGCCTCGTTGGAAAGGTCCCCTCCGGTGGAGTAACCGACCCAAAGGGCGAGTCGATCCGAGCAAAGGCGCCCGAGCTGCGGCCGTGGGAAAATCCGGGGAGGGACCGCCGTATCTCGGCCGGGGAAAGGGCTAGAGGCTCGCGGGTAGGCTCGTTCGAAAGCTCCCCTCCGGCAGAGCGACCGACCCGAAGGGCGAAGGCCCCGGACCCGGGGCGCCCGAGATACGGCCGTGGGAAAATCCCGGCATAGACCGCCGTATCTCGGCCGGGGAAGGGGCTAGAGGCTCGCGGGTCGGCTCGATCGAAAGGCCCCCTCCGGCAGAGCGACCGACCCGAAGGGCGAAGGCCCCGGACCCGGGGCGCCCGAGATACGGCCGTCGGAATCTCCGCGAGCTTCGACCGGACGTATCTCCGGCGGGCTTGGGGTTAGAGAGATGCGGGTTGGCTCGTTGGAAAGGTCCCCTCCGGTGTAGCAACCGACCCAAAGGGCGAAGTCCTGGGACTTAGTGCGCCGGAGCTACGGGCGTTTAAAGGCCAGGCGGTGGTACGCCGTATCTCGCCCGGGCTTGGGGTTATAGAGAAGCGGGTAGGCTCGTTGGAAAGGGCCGCTCCGGTAGAGCAACCGACCCGAGGTACGAGTTCATCCGACCAAAGGCGCCCGAGTTACGGCCGTTTAAAGTCAGGCGGTTGTACCCCGTATCTCGGCCGGGCTTAGGGTTAAGCCGAAAGTATACTAGGGCCGTCCGCGTATGCGCGCCGTCCGCATGACGTCATTTTCGTCCGCGTGCAGCCCAAAATTTGAGACCGCGCGGACAGTGCGCGTACAGTCCGCGTACAACAGCGCATGCGCGTGAAAATATTTAGACAGTGCACTCCACTATAAACAATTATACAAAGGAAATAGACAGCATTTGCACACACACTATGGTTTTTCTTCTTTAACTTTTACTTCTTCCAAGAACAGAAAGCTCTGGAGCATGTTTGTTTGATTCCTGTTCTTTGTTGTCTTGTTGTTTGTTCTAAACTGTGTTTGCAATGGTGGATGAGTTACTTTTCTTCACCTATCCTAATGTTTTAATGTACTGTAAATGTCGCCAAATCAGTGCTGCCCTGACAGCCTGTTAGACTAATAATTTGAATAAGAAATCATTTGTATTGCGTATAGTGTCGAACGCGGCCATCCGCGTGTAGCCGCGGGGAGTATACTCGAAAAGCTGCGGACGCGTGCGCGCGCGAGGCGGACGCGGAAAAAAGTATACCTCGGCTCTAACGCGTTCTTTCTGTAAACGCCCAACGCGTTTCGGCACGTGCAACATGAGAGGTATTAATAACGTTTTTTTCACGTTGTGAAAAGGTTGTGATAACGTTATTTTCCGACGTATTTAATACGACCAAATGTCGGGTTTTTTGAACGTTATAAATACGTATTTTTACAACGTTGCAAAAACGTTTAGATTACGTTATCAAAACGTTTTTGCAACGTTGTGAAAATACGTATTTATAACGTTTAAAAAAAAAACGACATTTGGTCGTATTAAGTACGTCGAAAAATAACGTTATCAAAACTTTTTCACAACGTGAAAAAAACATTTTTATAACGTTTTTGTGTTTGCTGGGTTGTTGCAGCACTCCTGTAGTGCTTAGGTGTGTTCGAGATCATCCGGCGCTGCGCAGACCGATCGGCGAGGTTTGCCGCTTGCAGTCGAGGGAGGAACTGAAGACGGAGCCGTCAAGCCGGACACCTGCTGCTTGCCGTAGTGACATGTGCGCCGTGTTTCCTTGTTTTTAATCGCAAATGAAGTGAATTAAAAGCTGAATTTGATAAAAACAAACCTTTTAATAAAAAGTTGCAACCAGAAACATTGTATATCGAATATTTTAATTGCTGCTTATACTGTATACCCGAAAATAACAGGAAACAAGCCTATATTATTAAAATACCAATAGAGTTTGTTATTTTCATTTTTATTTTATTACACGACACAATATAACATATTTAAGTATATTAAAGTGTTTTTTCCTGTTTTAAAACATGAATTTATAATGTTTATTAGTGGAACTAAAGGTTGGATTAAACTTGAAACGCACGTGATCGTTGTCATCAATGAGGCGACCAATCACGTAAAGCTGTTACGTCATCACAACTCCGGGCAGCCGCTCTGGAGAAGCTGCACCGGCTGAGCTAGCCGGCTACTCTCGAATCGCTCTCGCGGTACTTAAAAACCATATGACACGGTCACGTGCCTGCATCGCCAGCGGAAGTCGGACAAAAATACTAACCGGAATGCACTGCTTCAAGTCAGCCGCCGATCGGTCTGCGCAGCGCCGCATGAAGTCGAACACACCTTTTAACTTCAGCAGCCATGCGCAGACCAATCAGTGTATGACATCAAAATATTGCGAGAATGTTTAGAAACAAGGGCGTCATTTGAGCAATACACTGCCACCAACTGGACATACATAGGAATTACATTCTCAAGTTGAGTTGTATGGGCAATCTGCCAAAATGGCGTTCAGATTTTTCTTTATTCTGCTTCAATTTTCTCCGTCAAAGACTTTTCGTTTAACGCGACCGAACACACACAAAAAGAGACATTAAAGTTGCCTAATCACAGGCTCGTACGTTTCTTTTTGCTTTTATAGCAATAGCACAAGCACATTTTCCCCTCACAACAGACTAAGTACATACAGTCCATCAGCTCAATATGCACGGTTCGTGAAGTTTCCTTAAAAACAGTGGTTTTCTCGTGGGTGCTTTTTTAAACTCTACAACAGGGGTTTTCAAACTTTTTGTGTGTGTGGACCACTATTTGTAATCAAGAATTTTCGCGGACCACCTCAAAATACTTATTATAAAATATGTCTACACAAAGTCCTGAATTAATCTGCACATCTAAATAGTCTTACTAGCACTAAACTAAAACTATAACTGGTCATCACATCAGTACAACAGGTTTCTTAACCTTATATCATAATTATTTATATACATATTCTTAGTGTTGGGAAAGTTCACTTTCTACATGAACTAGTTTAGTTCACAGTTCACAAATTTTAAAATGAACTAGTTCAGTTCATAGTTCATATTTGAAAATGTTAAACTAGGTCACAGTTCCAAAAATGAACTAATTTATAGTTATTTTTTCCCATATTATTGTTTTTAAATGATTGCCATTATAGCCCATATAGAACCACCACAGACAGCAATTATTTGATCAGTTTTAACACTGAAGCTAAATGCGTCAGATTTCATCTTCATGTCCAACTTTAAATCCTTATCCAACCAGGGTTTACATTAGCATTGACTGTCTTTTAATTTTTGTATTTGCTTACACATACCTTGAAAGGCTAGCTGGGTGGGGGTCGCACCCCGGGCGAGAAGCGTTGCGAGGCATTGCGTGTATGACAACTCGGTCGCAGGTATTGCACACCACACGTGCACGTTAAATAGCGTGAGCTTAGTCAGAGTCTATTTCAAGATCCGGAATATGCGTTAGCAGCCTATGTTAATCGTTAACGACTTAGGACAAATATGATGTTATTTAATGTTAAACTATTTGAGTTCCGTCTGTGTTGTTGTGATGACGCATGCAGCGTGACTGGTGAACACTGACTGGTGGCGGTGTTGCCAGATTGGGTGTTTTTTCCGCTACACATTAAGGCCTGTTTACAGTGTGTTTTAGTCGGGTTTTCGCCTGGAAGAATATACAAATCTGGCACCCTATTGAACGACGTTAAACTGAGAGAGCGTGCCGTTCACAGGCACCAGAATGAATGAGTTCACAGTAACGTTTATTAGGCACGTTCGCCCAAAATATGAACGAGTTTGTATATTAAAATATACATATTCTTATTTTGCCTTTTCACGGACCACCTGCAGTACCCTCACGGACCACTAGTGGTCCGCGGACCACAGTTTGGGAATGGCCGCTCTACAACAACAAAACTAACAACAAAGTTGATCAAGCCACGGAATATACCGGATTATATGAGCTCTCGCTCTCATTATGTCCACGCAACACAAGCTCAAACGCGCCACAAACGTTCATGTCGTGCGTCTATCACACATTCAGACTTTAAAACAGCAAACAGGGAAAAAAATAAAACTCAAGACTTACATGCTATATCCAGCTAGCCAACTCCGTTTGCCATGAGAAGTGGTGGAGCACACAGACTGCCATCATTTGACTGTTGGTCGATCTTGTCCAAGCTTTTTAATCCTTTATTTATTCATCAATTAAATACCTTGTATAGGGTGATTTTGTAAGGATAAAAGCATATTTTCCTTCATCTCAAGATATTTCACTTGCTTTTACTGATCTGTACTGTAGCTATCAGTTAACACAGCAATCTCCAACGCGGTTATGAGACTCTGAGAACGATCCAATCACAGGAGGTAAAAAACATTAAAAGCAATATTGATTCGCTTACAACATAAGTGGGAGTGTTTGGGGCGCACAGTCCTGCGCCCCAGGGCGAATCCGAAACCAGCCACTTAGAGCTCAGCCTCAGGTCACATGTTTTTACCCTTTTTCCTGATCTACATAGACACTCATTAGAGGGTGCGCCCCAGACACACAAACATGACACACACACAACGAACTCAGTTTTTATTTTTAATTGTTTTAAATAAATTATAACATGACTAACAGTGAAATAGTACAACTAAATGATTTTATTTTGTATTAATTTGCACTATATATTTAACTTTTTGGTAACATGTTAAAGTAGCTTTCCTCTCTGGCCAGCTTTAAGGGGGCGGCGCCCCAGCGCCCCTAGTGACCAGCCGCCACTGTCTATCGCTGTATGTTTGTTTAACATTTAAGCTAAACAACAGCGCGCTTGGTGACTTTTCGCCTATAAAACAGAAACATGATGATTTGTACTAGACAACCAACACACCAGTACATATGCATAGATTATTACCTGATATGAAGTGTGCACTGCAAACACAAGCATTATTTATGATCGTCTTCGTCCAGTCTGTACGCCGTATTGCATTCAACCACAATTGTCTTCTTGATTTCTGTGAAGGAATGTCTGCCGGGATCCGGTAAAACTTTAGTTTTGAACCAAAAGTGCTGTTCCTTCTATTCTGGCAGCCAAAAACACATCAAGATGACATTTTAAAGTCAAAACCTCAAACTTTTAGCGCGCCGGCTATGAGTTCCTACTTATTATTTTTTTTATTTTATTCAAACAATTAGATGAGATTTACAATCACCTTCAGGAGAACATTGTCAAATAAAAGAAGATATGAGTTCCTACTTGTTTTTTGCCTCCAGCTAGAGCGGTGACGTCACAGTGACGTGGGCGATTAAGGGGTCTATACAAGCTCCGCTTGCAATGTGGTGGCAGAAAAACCTGGAAATGAATTATACACGAGTAAAGGAGCATGATAACTCACTAGAAAATGTATTGTTGTGCTGTCCAGTGTCAGAATAGGAATGCCAATATAATATTATTTTATAGAATATGGTGGTCGAAGACACCATTTGAAGATAATGGTTGCAATACGCCCTTAAACGGGCAGACTGGAGTGATGAAATCATCTGGAAATCTTTTAATAATTAAAATAGAAAATAATTAGAGAAGCTGTCCAGTGTTCTGTCGAAGTCTGATCCCTCTGTGTGTTTCTTATAGCGTTTTCATCGCGTTACGTTTATAATTTATTTAGAAAGATTAAAGATTTGAATGGCCCTTACAAAAAAGTCGAGTGGTAGTTAAATATGACAGGATTACCACAGCACTTTTTGTTGTACTGTATCACATGAATTTACCATTAGATGAAAACCATAGCGTTTGGACAGAGCTAAATATGACAGAAGGTTCCCCTTAACTTAAGCTAGCATTCTTTTTGTTTGTTGTTTTCAGGTCTCTCTTCCTCTCTTTTGAATGCTAACTAGCAGAAAAGCTCATTTAAAAGAACTCTTAATAAAACTTTGCTTTCCGCTTAAATCTACGTGAAGTGGTTGTTTTCACTCTGGGACAGTGGTTAGAAGTGTGTCAATTTTCTGTTTTCCTTTACAAAAACCTTTTTTGTCATTTTCCCCTCCTGACCCCTAGACTTAAAAGGGCGAAAATGTAACAGCTGCTTTACATACATTCTAAATCAAAAACCTCTTGCAGACGTCTTCTGACATCTTTCAGGAAACGTCTCAGAGACGTCTTGCAGATGAGCAAACAATGTAAATAATACGTCTTGCAGATGTAAACGCAGACATCAAATAGACATCTCCGAGATGTACGTGTGCTATCAGGGTTAGAATTATTTAAATGAATGTATAATATGTCCAGTTTAAAATGAATATAATATGACAGTATAATACAGATTAAGCATAATTTCTTACTGCTAATGCCTTATTTTAAATATACCTTGTTATAATTTCAATCTCATCATGGTCCCCTCAGCGCTCCTGACCTGCATCTATCACAGTCTCATGTGGCATCACTGCTCCTCCACCAAACAGCACCCACTGCTATCATGGTAGGTTACTTATAAGCATAAAATGTAGTTAAAAATGGTTAGCATCATCAGGTCTATAAGATAAAGTAACATAGTATGATACCGTTTTGGTATAATGATTCACCATTTGCCTATTCTATTTGTCCATCTGCTTGCTCATTTTAACTTTTTTTACTTCGTTTTTTTAGTCTGACTCAGGTCCATCAACTTCTTTGTCATCAATCCAAAAATGTATCAAAGAATGATGCAGACAGGTAATAGTCTACAGAATCATAAAGTCTAGAACACTCATACATTTATGCTTAAATATACACACAGCGGTGGTTTCCCGGACAGGGATTAGCTTAAACCAGGACTAGGCCTTAGTTTAATTAAAAAACGGAGTTGACGTAACTCTCTCTCTCTCTCTCTCTTTGGCTCTGGCAGCTGCTTGCTGCTGAACCGCGTCATAGCTCATTACCATGAAGTTAAGCTTCTCTCAACTTTCTGATTGACACTCTGGTCGCTCAAGACGCCCAAAACGTGACGCCGATGGATTTTACGCTCCTTGCAGCTGAGAGAATTAGTGATGGCAAAATGAGACTTCTCACGAAGCTACATTCAACATTGCTCCCTAGTGACATCTAGCGACTGTTTAAAGAAATAGCAGATGAATAAAATGCATTTATGCACTGACCTAAGCAGAAATTTGTTCATTATCTGGTTATATAATAAAAAACAATTATATTTTTCTCTGTCAATTTTCCTGAGATGTCATACACACAGTTACCATAAGTATTCATTTAATTGTTTGAAGAATGACAGTATAACCTATACCAGTATGACTTTGTTTAGTACAGTAGTCTGGGGTGGGAAAAGTGTGTGTGTGTGTGTGTGTGTGTGTGTGTGTGTGTGTGTGTGTGTGTGTGTGTGTGTGTGTTGTGTGTGTGTGTGTGTGTGTGTGTGTGTGTGTGTGTGTGTGTGTGTGTGTGTGTGTGTGTGTGTGTGTGTGTGTGTGTAAAGTGGAACCATTAGTAGTTTAAGTGCTGTAGTGCTTATGGGACTGAGGGTACAATGACGAAAATTGCAACACATCATTTTGTAGAACGTTTGATATGTGTTTGCCATTGAATGTGGTGTTTTATATCGAGTTATTTTTAGTTTGTACTATGAGGCCTAATGGTAATTGTTTTGTGCATTGTCTTTATGAAGAAGTGATTTTAATTCTCCATGCTGTTTCCCTTATTTCAATGTGCTCTCTATTGTGCAGGTATGTTGTAAGATGTGTTGTTTTAATGTGTTTAATGTATTGTTTAATTGTTTAAATGTAATTGCATATTTTCACCACTAGGTAGGGATGTTTACCCTCCAATCCAATTTGATCTAATAGAATTGTTATTTTTTTTATTGATTTGTGATCAATTCATTGAAAATGTCTATTGAAATTGTCAAATTGATAATGAGATAAAAAGTCAAAGAGATAATGAGACATGCTGTGGAAGTGATTTTTAAACCATGCTGTTTCCCTTATTTCAATGTGTTCTCCATTGTGCAGATCAGCAGAAAGGACCGCCCAGGCAAAATCATCCTGTGCTTTGCAAGACCCCAGTATTTACCAGGCATTGCTTATTCAAGCAGGGACTTTCACGTTTAATCTGTGTTCTGTTTGTCTCTGATTGTTGTCATATGGACATTTCCACTGATCATCATCACCACCTGTGCATGTTAGCCTGTTTGTATATATATCCCTGTCTGTTTTATGTCCAGTGCTGGATCATTGTCTCGGTTATGTCTCTGTACGAGTGTATGTCTTAGTTCCTGCTTGCCTGTTTGTTTTGGGTCTCGTGTTTTTGTTAAATAAATGTTATTTATAAAGAACTTGCATTTGCATCCTCCTTTCCTATTTCCCGGATATGACAGAATGATCCAGCCACATTTTCTGTGACCCTGGGGATGGAGTCTAGAAGCGGATCTCATCCTAGTATTTTTTGGGGGGAGCGGGGAGTAGTGAGAACCAAGCTCTGCAGGCTGTAGGCCCTCTGTTCCCTTATGAGCTGACCAAGGGCGAACGATCTAAACTCCTGGGCTGGGACAGGATGGCCACTGCTAGGCCTGATTCGGTTCCCCGAGATGGTCGCCGCCATACATGAGTTTGTTCCCCCGAGGTGGTCAGAGTCTGTTCCCGTGATGGTCGAATCTGAGTCGGTTCCTGGGATGACCGCCACCATTAGGGCTGCAGCTATCGATTCTTTTTGTAATCGATTCATCTAGCGCTGAATCGATCGAGTAATCGGATAAAAATTTTGTGTGTGTTTTTAAACAACCAAAACAAATAATGCATAACGAAAATGACGTGGCTGTAAAATGTTTAAGCATTTGGATTTTATTTCTAAAAAAACAGAGGTATTTGGCTCCAATAAATAAGCCTATTTATTTCAATTTTTACCCATTTAGTGTTTATAAGTGTCAGTGCCAACAATTAAGCACTTTAATTTATTAATATGCACAACAGGTTTCATGCTGTAATCTAGCCCTGACATCAAAGTAAATATCTGGTTTATGTACATTTCTACACCTGCAGCATTTACCATTAGGCTACTAACAAATAATATCATTTCTGGGGTGAGTCTATTTGCTATGGTAACAACTTGTGTATGTGCGCGCACGTGCACCTGTGTTTGTGTGTGTGTGCACGCGTGCTGTGCGTGAGGAAGAGTGACAGCCCAGTCAGACGTTCAGTTGCTTCATTGCATTTTGGTACTGCAGAAATACATACATTCATTTTCAATAGAACTGTATTTGGTTTGCATCACTTGCATTGCGGTGCATTTTAGGTTACGAATCCGTTCGAAAAATCACAACATCACGTCCCGCTGTATACAGTGAATGCATGCGTCTGAAATTATTGTTGCGTGGCTACATAAAAGTTTAAGCATATGTGATCCATTGCGCGATCGGTCTGACTCGCGTAAGAGAGACGAGCGTGCATGCGTGTGTGTGAAGGGGTTCTTTTTTAAGCTATACTCTCTTGCAATTGAACGTGAACACGTTTACTACTTAAAAACATCAAAGCTAAACATCATATCTAGTCAAACCGCATAACGACATCGCTACAAATTCAGTATGGGATTAAAATCAGCGAAAGCTACGTTACCTTGTTTCATCGACGCTTGGTGAAACAGCAGTGGATGTTTTCGGTTCAGATGCTGAATGTAATGTAATTGTCACAAGCCAGGGGCTGGCTGCTAGTGTTTAAGCCACGCCCCTTCTAAACTTCCACCTCGAGGAGGTCCCCAAAACCAACCCAATGACCAGACAACAGCGAGTACAGGTAAGTATAAAAATATTCTTTATTTATTTAAATAGTTAAAAGATATGGGGGCTTGGGGAAAAGGAAATTAAAACTAAAGTCAGGATCTGTCCTCCAAGGGGGGGGGGGGTTTGCGTCGGGGAACGGGCTCCCGCCTCTGGTTCCCTCGGCCCGTGGCGCGCTCCTCTTCTTCCCTGGAGGCAGAATAAAATCACGATGAGTGTTGGTATGGGCTTTTCTGGTCAGTGTACCTTTAACAGCGCACGGCGTTTCGCCACCTATCTCCCACAGCTCCTTGCTCGTTGACTCACTCTTCTTCCTTATTCCCTCTCTCTCCACAGACTCTGCTGGGACACAGGGGCACAGTGGATCGTTTCCAAGGTTTTCTCTCACCGCTATGGGAGTTACAGCTTCTAGGTAGGTATGGCTCTTTCCACAGCTCAATATCTCTGTGCTCACGTTGGCTCTCTTTCCTTCCACAGGCGACTGCTGGGATACAAGGACACAGTGAATCGACTTCAAGGTTTACTCTCACCTCTGTGCTGATTACAGCTTCTCGGTAGGTATAGCTCTCTTTCCACAGCTCAATATCTCAGTGCTCACGTTGGCTCTCTTTCTCTCCACAGGCGGCTACTGGGATATAAGGACACAGTGAATCGACTTCAAGGTTTACTCTCACCTCTGTGCTGATTACAGCTTCTCGGTAGGTATAGCTCTCTTTCCACAGCTCAATATCTCGGTGCTCACGCTGGCTCTCTTTCCTTCCACAGGCGACTGCTGGGATACAAGGACACAGTGAATCGACTTCAAGGTTTACTCTCACCTCTGTGCTGATTACAGCTTCTCGGTAGGTATAGCTCTCTTTCCACAGCTCAATATCTCAGTGCTCACGTTGGCTCTCTTTCTCTCCACAGGCGGCCACTGGGATATAAGGACACAGTGAATCGACTTCAAGGTTTACTCTCACCTCTGTGCTGATTACAGCTTCTCGGTAGGTATAGCTCTCTTTCCACAGCTCAATATCTCGGTGCTCACGCTGGCTCTCTTTCTCTCCACAGGCGGCTCTGGGATATAAGGACACAGTGAATCGACTTCAAGGTTTACTCTCACCTCTGTGCTGATTACAGCTTCTCGGTAGGTATAGCTCTCTTTCCACAGCTCAATATCTCAGTGCTCACGCTGGCTCTCTTTCTCTCCACAGGCGGCTCTGGGATATAAGGACACAGTGAATCGACTTCAAGGTTTACTCTCACCTCTGTGCTGATTACAGCTTCTCGGTAGGTATAGCTCTCTTTCCACAGCTCAATATCTCAGAGACGGCTACGGGTGGCGGGCTTAACGCTGGCTGGCTATTGCGAAGCGTCGATTGGACGGTAGTTTACCATGGGACGCTGGAGACCAAAACCCGCTCGGCGTTCGTGTTGGTTGACAGAGGGGCGAGAACGTCACGCCGGCACACCGGGTCGAACGCTACCCTTTCCTCGAGACCCGTTGGTCAATCGAAAACTGGACCGGGGCGCCCTTTCGTTGAGACCTCGGGCCGGCGGATCTCGTTCGCCTCTACTCTGTAGTGATGCAAGAGAAGCACAGGTAAAGCAACCACCGTAATGTAATACTCACACACACCGCCAATCGTACGAATCTTCACCGCCACTCTGTAATACTGTCAGACTGAAACACGCTACAGCATAATTTCACAGATGTTCTCTAGCGCCGTCTCTTCGTCGTCCCGGGACAAGTGACTGAAAGCAGGGTTACGTCAGACAAGACACAGCACTCTCACTGCAAAACACAGCATTACACAGCACCACTTCAAGTGAAAATGTCTACATCCAAAAGATTCACCCACCACGCTCAGTGCACACAATGACACCCGCCTTCTTCCACTTTGCTCTGGGCGAGAATAGGGAGATGGTAAACGGCCTAGTGTTTGTTTATTGTCGTCACTGTAGCTGCTTACACAAAAACCCTTCGGCTCACCCACCACGCTGATACAGGGGTAGGGCCACTCGTTCGCTCTTGAAAACACTCAAAACGATTGTAGAAATCAACTGCATATAAAACACCTACTTCAATTGATGTATCTACTCACAACTTCGGTCTCCCTTCGTCCTAGGTGGACTTCACGCTGTAATGACTCCAGTTGCATAAACGAGGCGTTTTCCAGCCACCAACACCACTTTTCCACAGGTGTGTACTCACAACAGTAAGATTTCCTCTTCCTCCGTTTCTTTCATCCAACGTCAGTGTCTGTCTAATATTCCACCTATAAGGTCGTCGATATCTTCCTTCGTATAGATCAATGATCCAAGCGAGAGAGAGAGCAATACAGTAATCCCAACAGCGTATCTGGCGAGCCCAACTCGGCACTACGATACACAACAACACACCGTAACCACACAGACTATGATTTACATCGTTCTAAAATACTCTCCTGATGCCCCTTTCATCCAATCACCCGGCGCTCCTCTTAATAACTCCCAGCTGTGTGTAATTTGGCTGATTCCAGCGTCCGCGACGCCACCGGATGTCCGGTGTTTTCTCTTACCGGTCTGGGCGGAAACATCCGGGCGGAACCAAACTTTCCTGATTTTTGGTTCCGCCTAACAGATCGTCACTCCTGTGACATCCTCCCCTGCCAATGCATTCTAGTCCCTGGAATGCCTCGGCGTTGTCCACTCACCGTACCGGGCAGGGGGGCGTCCTCGGCTCTCCCGTTGGGAGCGTCTCACGGGTGAATCAGGCTCGGCTGGCTCGAGTACTGCCTCTGGTTGCAGCTGGGCCGCCGGGGGTTCAACCGGCTCAGGTGCCAGCTCAGGCTGCATCTGGGCCACAGGGGGTTCGGCCGGCTCGGGTGCTATCTCTGGCTGTCTCTGGGCGGCCGGGGGTGGCGCTATCACGGGTCGACCTGGTACCATAGCCCATCCTTCCATCCAGGGGGCCTCCGGTACTGGCTCGGTGGGCCCCTCCATCACGGTCTCAGGGTAGTTCGGACAGGGGCGAAGCATATTTCGATGCACCACACGTTCGGGGCCGGGTTTTCCCTCCGGCCGGATGGTGTACACTGGTTGTCCCGGCCTCTGCTGCTTGCAGACGACATACGGGATAGCCTCCCAGCGGTCGCTCAACTTGCCTTTTCCTTGCCGCCGGTTATCTCTCGCCAGGACCCTCTCACCTGGTAACAGGGGGGCCTCTCGGGCAGTCCGGTCGTACAACCGTTTGTTCCTTTCTCCTGCCGCCTGTATTCTCCTTGAAACCTGTTCGTACGCAAAGTGTAAGCGCTGGTGATGGCGCCCCACCCACTCCGTCACGCTCACTTCTTCCCGGTCTGCTGCTACTCCCAAGACCAGGTCAGTGGGCATCCGTACGTGCCTGCCGAACATCAGGTAAGTAGGGGCATACCCCGTCGTGCTATGAACACTGTTGTTATAGGCTTGCAAAAGGTTTGGTAAGGCACTCACCCAATCGCTCTGCTGTCGTTGGTCTAAAGTCCCCAGTAGCCCCAATAGGGTCTGATTAAATCTCTCACAGCTTCCGTTCCCCTGGGGATGATACGACGTCGTGTGGGTCTTGGTACAACCATACAGCTGGCATAACTCACGGATTACCTTGGATTCGAAATTTGCCCCTTGGTCAGAGTGCAGAAACTCGGGGCATCCAAATGTCTGAAACACATTTCGCCATAGAGCTGTGGCGGTGGTGTTGGCGGTCTGATCGAGCGTCGGCACTGCCCAGGCGTATTTGGTAAATAGGTCAGTAATCACCAGAATGTTTTGATAACGGTCCCGAGGCCGACCCAGCGTCAGGAAGTCCATTGCCATTATATGGAGGGGGGCTTTCGCGTGAATGGGTACCATCGGTGCTCGGGCCTCTCGTCTAGATTTAAACAACATGCACCGGGGGCAAGCTTGAATTAAGTTGTGCACAGATGCCTCCAGTCCCGGCCAGTAGAAGAATCTACGCAGTAGAGATACAGTCCTCTCCTGTCCCTGATGTCCCAACTGGTCATGATAGGCTGAGACCAATGCGTTTACCTGGTCGGCGGGCACTACGATCTGGCACACTTCTTCGCCCACTTTCGGATCACGGGTCTTCCTGCAAAGTACCCCCTCCTGTAGCTCCAGCTTCTCCCATTGTCCCAGCAACTTCTTCCCAGTCTCTGTCTGGGCGAGCCTTTCCGCCGACGTGGGCCGTTGGCCCTGCTCCACCCATGTCTTCACCTGACGCACGTCCCGGTCCTGGGCCTGCCTTTCCATCCAACGGCGGGGGTCCCACCCCCAGTTCCCTGGTGCGGCTTCCTGCTGGCCTCCTGGCGCCTCTACAGCCCCTATCATATAGCCCTCCTCTTGGCTATCCTCCCTTCGATGCTCCTGATATCTGGGGCTTCTCACCTCTGGCAGTCTTGAGAGGACGTCCGCGTTCGTATGCTCTCGCCCGGGCCGATACTGCAACTTGTAATCAAAGTTGGCCAGCTGAGCCACCCATCGCTGCTCCACGGCCCCCAGCTTCGCCGTCTGTAAATGTACTAAAGGGTTGTTATCTGTGATGACTGTTACCTTAGCTCCCCAAAGGTAGTCCTTGAACTTTTCGCTCAGGGCCCACTTCAGGGCCAGCAGTTCCAGCTTGAAGGAGCTGTAATTTGCGTCGTTCCTCTCTGCCGGATGAAGGCTCCGGCTCGCATAAGCGATCACTCGCTCTGTTCCCTCTTGTCGTTGGGCCAATACTGCCCCCAATCCCAGGTTGCTCGCGTCTGTATATAAGACAAAAGGTTTAGAAAAATCAGCATACGCCAAGATGGGGGCCTGTAACAACTCCTGCTTCAGCCTCTGAAAGGCCATCTCGCACTCACTACCCCAATTAATAGAGGGCGATCCCCGGCCCCGGCTTCGTCCCGTACCAACCAGCAACTGGTTAAAGGGCTTGGCAATCTTCGAGAAATCCTTAATAAAACGTCTGTAATATCCCACGAACCCCAGAAAGGATCGTACTTGCCTCACAGTTTTAGGCGCACTCCAATCCTTCACTGCAGAGACTTTCTCGGGGTCCACGGCCACCCCTGCTGCGCTGACAACATGGCCCAGAAATTTCACCTCTCGCCGCAGCAGGTGGCATTTGTCTGGCTGCAGCTTCAGCCCGTACCTCTCCATGGCTCGAAAAACTTCCTCTAGGTGCCGGAGGTGAGAGTCGAAATCTGGGGAATACACAATCACATCATCCAAGTATACCAGTACTGACTCCATCAACTGACCTCCAAGGCAGCGTTGCATCAGGCGTTGGAAGGTGGCCGGAGCGTTGCAAAGCCCGAAAGGCATCCGGTCCCATTCGAATAGTCCGAACGGGGTCGTAAAGGCAGTCTTCTCCCGGTCTACCTCGGCTACTTGCACCTGCCAATATCCACTGGCCAGATCTAGGGTGGAATACCAAGCTGACTGCGTGAGGCTAGCGAGGGAGTCTTCAATTCGTGGCAAGGGGAAAGCATCTTTCTTTGTTACCAGGTTCAGCTTGCGATAGTCCACACAGAACCTCCAGGCTCCCGTCTTCTTTTGTACGAGCACGATGGGGGCTGCCCAGGGGCTACTACTCTCTCTGACGATGCCCCGGCCCAACAGGCCCTGCAGAAGTGTACGCACTTCTGCGTACAAGGTAGGTGGAATCGGCCGGTACCTCTCCCTACTGGGCCCTGCATCCCCAGTGGGAATGTGATGTTCCACCACCCGGGTGCACCCATAGTCCTCATCGTGCCTCGCAAACACATGTTGCCACTTCCGAAGGAGTGTCTGTACCTGTCCTAGGTCATCCCCTTGCAGTGACTCACCCGCCAGATGCCTTGGCACCCCTCCCCCCTGGCTACTCGCCGGGGCATCCATCTGAGTCAGGGCCACCTCGATCACAGTGGGGCACACCTGACGGAAACTGACGTCCCTCTCCTCTCTCACCTGGTGGGGTGTGACCATCGTCAGCCGGGCCAGTCGTTGATGTCGGTACAATTGTACTGCATAGGGGTGCTCGTTCCGTACCCTCACAGGGATCCTCCCCCGGTGGACCGCAGCTAATCCTCGTGCTACTTCCACTTGTGGACAATCGGTGTGTGGCTCTACCAACACCCACTCCTCAGGGCTCGCTTCCCAAAGGGGCACTCTTGTCCATACGATAGCCTCACTCCTAGGGGGAATAGACAAAGCAAAACGACACATTACTCTTCCCACTTCCTCCCGATCTCTACGAACCTGGTTCATCTGGACTCGGCGGCAGTCGGCCACTACACGCTCCCACTTGGGCCTCTCGGTAGGTGAGATCCTTGGACCAGGCCTAGCCCGGAATATCTCCTCCCAGCACTCAGAGAGGACATTCATGCCCAACAGGGCCCTGTGGACGCCCAAACACTTATCTTCAACAATAATCACACCTTTTTGGGGGACAACTACTCCATGCACTTCCAGATCCGCCAGGCGATAGCCAATGTAGGGGATTTCCAGGCCGTTAGCGCCCTTCAACGTCAGCCAGGGGGCCTCCGCTCCTTGTGTTCCCCCTCATCCGAATATCTCCTTGGAGAGGCTTTC
Source organism: Paramisgurnus dabryanus (assembly GCF_030506205.2). NCBI lineage: Eukaryota > Metazoa > Chordata > Actinopteri > Cypriniformes > Cobitidae > Paramisgurnus > Paramisgurnus dabryanus. Next base: position 17,250,315 of record NC_133339.1, on the reverse strand, counting down.
TGCAAACATCGTTACCTGTGAGCCCGTATCTACCAGGCACTGAATCCACTTGCCACACACTTTTACTTCTGCCACCGGGCTATGCCCGATCATCTGTTGCCTTGATCCGTCCCTTCTCCCCGGGTCTTCTCGAGGGGTCCCGGCCACACGACCCACTGTGGCCGGTCGTCCTAAAAACCCCCTTCCGATGCCCTGCGGGGCCCACACTGACGGCTATAATGTCCTGGCTCACCACAACGGTTGCAAATCAGCCGCCCCTGGTCGTCCCACTCGAACCGGGGCCGATTATAGCGGCTTGGGCGTCCGGGCGGCTCTCGGCTCCTCTCCGAGTATACTCGCTCTCGGGGTGCCGGCCTTGGTTCCTCCCGCGCCCTACCTCGCCGTAGCTCTCCCAGAAGGGTCTTAGATATTTCTGACATCTGTTCCCGGACGTCCTTCAAAAGTTCCGCCTTCAGGGCCTGCTTCCAATCCGTGCGCTCAGGGGGTGGTGGCACGCTTTCATTTACAGCCGCACATACTGGGGTCTCACTCACCTCGACTTCATCACCCTCTAACGCTAGCGCCTCCTTCCTTAGATCTTCAAATGTGAGGTCGGGGTCTCTCCGAAACTGGACCCTCAGACTCTGTCTTACGGGGCCCTCTTTCATCCCCAGAAGGAATTGGTCGCGCAACAAAGTCTCTCCATCTCCCAATCCATGGTCACGGCGGGCCTGTACCCGGGTAAACTGCTCTCGCAGTCTCAGGGCAAAAGCTCTAATGGGTTGTCGGGGGCCTTGTTTGCTATTAAAAAATTGGGAACGGAGGACGGCTACGGGGGTGTGATCACCATATTGCTCGGTGAGGAACTGGAATATAGTTTGGGCGCTGGTTCGGACAGCTTCAGGGGCGGCCTGTACTTCTCGCCGCGCTTCTCCCTCTAGGGAGTTCAGCACGAACTGGAGCCGCTGGGCTACACTAAGGCCTTGCAGGTCGGCTAGATACTCCAACTGGGCCTTCCATTCTGTAAGTCGTACTCCCGACTCTGTCCCTCCATACTTTTGGACCCAAGGGCTGCCCATAAAAACAGGCACCGCACGGGGTTGGGCTGCGGGCCCCGCGTTGTCGGTCATTGGGCTAGTCTGGTTACTCAACTCGAGGTGGAGCCCTGCCGACTACGCCAAAATCTGTCACAAGCCAGGGGCTGGCTGCTAGTGTTTAAGCCACGCCCCTTCTAAACTTCCACCTCGAGGAGGTCCCCAAAACCAACCCAATGACCAGACAACAGCGAGTACAGGTAAGTATAAAAATATTCTTTATTTATTTAAATAGTTAAAAGATATGGGGGCTTGGGGAAAAGGAAATTAAAACTAAAGTCAGGATCTGTCCTCCAAGGGGGGGGGGGGTTTGCGTCGGGGAACGGGCTCCCGCCTCTGGTTCCCTCGGCCCGTGGCGCGCTCCTCTTCTTCCCTGGAGGCAGAATAAAATCACGATGAGTGTTGGTATGGGCTTTTCTGGTCAGTGTACCTTTAACAGCGCACGGCGTTTCGCCACCTATCTCCCACAGCTCCTTGCTCGTTGACTCACTCTTCTTCCTTATTCCCTCTCTCTCCACAGACTCTGCTGGGACACAGGGGCACAGTGGATCGTTTCCAAGGTTTTCTCTCACCGCTATGCGAGTTACAGCTTCTAGGTAGGTATGGCTCTTTCCACAGCTCAATATCTCTGTGCTCACGTTGGCTCTCTTTCCTTCCACAGGCGACTGCTGGGATACAAGGACACAGTGAATCGACTTCAAGGTTTACTCTCACCTCTGTGCTGATTACAGCTTCTCGGTAGGTATAGCTCTCTTTCCACAGCTCAATATCTCAGTGCTCACGTTGGCTCTCTTTCTCTCCACAGGCGGCTACTGGGATATAAGGACACAGTGAATCGACTTCAAGGTTTACTCTCACCTCTGTGCTGATTACAGCTTCTCGGTAGGTATAGCTCTCTTTCCACAGCTCAATATCTCGGTGCTCACGCTGGCTCTCTTTCCTTCCACAGGCGACTGCTGGGATACAAGGACACAGTGAATCGGCTTCAAGGTTTACTCTCACCTCTGTGCTGATTACAGCTTCTCGGTAGGTATAGCTCTCTTTCCACAGCTCAATATCTCAGTGCTCACGTTGGCTCTCTTTCTCTCCACAGGCGGCCACTGGGATATAAGGACACAGTGAATCGACTTCAAGGTTTACTCTCACCTCTGTGCTGATTACAGCTTCTCGGTAGGTATAGCTCTCTTTCCACAGCTCAATATCTCGGTGCTCACGCTGGCTCTCTTTCTCTCCACAGGCGGCTCTGGGATATAAGGACACAGTGAATCGACTTCAAGGTTTACTCTCACCTCTGTGCTGATTACAGCTTCTCGGTAGGTATAGCTCTCTTTCCACAGCTCAATATCTCAGTGCTCACGTTGGCTCTCTTTCTCTCCACAGGCGGCCACTGGGATATAAGGACACAGTGAATCGACTTCAAGGTTTACTCTCACCTCTGTGCTGATTACAGCTTCTCGGTAGGTATAGCTCTCTTTCCACAGCTCAATATCTCGGTGCTCACGCTGGCTCTCTTTCTCTCCACAGGCGGCTCTGGGATATAAGGACACAGTGAATCGACTTCAAGGTTTACTCTCACCTCTGTGCTGATTACAGCTTCTCGGTAGGTATAGCTCTCTTTCCACAGCTCAATATCTCAGTGCTCACGCTGGCTCTCTTTCTCTCCACAGGCGGCTCTGGGATATAAGGACACAGTGAATCGACTTCAAGGTTTACTCTCACCTCTGTGCTGATTACAGCTTCTCGGTAGGTATAGCTCTCTTTCCACAGCTCAATATCTCAGAGACGGCTACGGGTGGCGGGCTTAACGCTGGCTGGCTATTGCGAAGCGTCAATTGGGCGGTGGTTTACCATGGGACGCTGGAGACCAAAACCCGCTTGGCGTTCGTGTTGGTTGACAGAGGGGCGAGAACGTCACGCCGGCACACCGGGTCGAACGCTACCCTTTCCTCGAGACCCGTTGGTCAATCGAAAACTGGACCGGGGCGCCCTTTCGTCGAGACCTCGGGCCGGCGGATCTCGTTCGCCTCTACTCTGTAGTGATGCAAGAGAAGCACAGGTAAAGCAACCACCGTAATGTAATACTCACACACACCGCCAATCGTACGAATCTTCACCGCCACTCTGTAATACTGTCAGACTGAAACACGCTACAGCATAATTTCACAGATGTTCTCTAGCGCCGTCTCTTCGTCGTCCCGGGACAAGTGACTGAAAGCAGGGTCACGTCAGACAAGACATAGCACTCTCACTGCAAAACACAGCATTACACAGCACCACTTCAAGTGAAAATGTCTACATCCAAAAGATTCACCCACCACGCTCAGTGCACACAATGACACCCGCCTTCTTCCACTTTGCTCTGGGCGAGAATAGGGAGATGGTAAACGGCCTAGTGTTTGTTTATTGTCGTCACTGTAGCTGCTTACACAAAAACCCTTCGGCTCACCCACCACGCTGATACAGGGGTAGGGCCACTCGTTCGCTCTTGAAAACACTCAAAACGATTGTAGAAATCAACTGCATATAAAACACCTACTTCAATTGATGTATCTACTCACAACTTCGGTCTCCCTTCGTCCTAGGTGGACTTCACGCTGTAATGACTCCAGTTGCATAAACGAGGCGTTTTCCAGCCACCAACACCACTTTTCCACAGGTGTGTACTCACAACAGTAAGATTTCCTCTTCCTCCGTTTCTTTCATCCAACGTCAGTGTCTGTCTAATATTCCACCTATAAGGTCGTCGATATCTTCCTTCGTATAGATCAATGATCCAAGCGAGAGAGAGAGCAATACAGTAATCCCAACAGCGTATCTGGCGAGCCCAACTCGGCACTACGATACACAACAACACACCGTAACCACACAGACTATGATTTACATCGTTCTAAAATACTCTCCTGATGCCCCTTTCATCCAATTACCCGGCGCTCCTCTTAATAACTCCCAGCTGTGTGTAATTTGGCTGATTCCAGCGTCCGCGATGCCACCGGATGTCCGGTGTTTTCTCTTACCGGTCTGGGCGGAAACATCCGGGCGGAACCAAACTTTCCTGATTTTTGGTTCCGCCTAACAGATCGTCACTCCTGTGACATAATGATAAGAATGTAATGATCCCAAACTTTAGACATTCTCTCTCTGCCGTTTATGGACATATTTACTCTCCGCCATCGCGCCAACTATATTCAAAATGTATCACATGCTATGATGTGCTTCTTGGACATTGAACAACGGTCCGTGTAAATCAGATATCGGCGCATAGTGCACGTCATAGGAATTTAACGAGGATTTGAGGCAGAATTTTTGCCTCGAGGTATTTTTTTAATCGAGTTAATCGAGTAACTCGATGAATCGTTTCAGCCCTAGCCACCATGTTCGATTCAGTTCTCAAGATGGTCGCCGCCATACTGTGTGAGCTGTTCCCCCGAGGTGGTCAGAGTCTTGCATATAAAGAACTTGCATTTGCATCCTCCTTTCCTTTTTCCCGGACATGATAGGGACTCACCTCTGATTAAGTCTGTAGAGGACACATTGGGTTCCAAGTTATGGGTGTGGTCACCAAGCTCTGCAACGGAGAGTTGGCCAGAAGGGATGCTTGCACCACTGAGCTGTGTCTAAACAAGTTAAACAGAAAAATGCACATGTGAACTTGGACATCACCTACAAAATTGTGTTACTGTACAGTTGAACTGACTAAAGTCACACTGTTGTAAAACAGACAGCTGTATTCAAGCAGAACTGCCTGATGTTATATTGCAGAACTGGACTTCTGGTCTCGAGGAATGCCAGGGAAGATTGGGTTGTGCATCACTTTAGAAGCCACCACACCGTCACTGGTTCACATCCTTGTCACAATATGTTTATATAAAAACCGGATTGAATACCACCAAGAAGTGACTTTTTAAAACTGTTGGCACTAACAAGCAATGGGTATTTTGTAATGTCTGTGGCATCATGAAACTGACACAGCTTAACAAACAGTAGCTTTAAAGACGGAGATGATTTCATTGTTATCAAGACATCTAGATGTATAGGCTTTAAACATTGACACCAATTCATAGGGAAAAAATCTAAATGACCCACCTCTTTACACCAGGGCCATTCTTTCCCACCATAGTCATAAGTTATTTCAGTTCCTGCCGTAATTTCCTTCAGTGCATAAAGGCAGAGATGTGGCTTCTCTTCTGCTTCGATCAACTTCATTCTGCAATTTAGTGCTTTGTGCTCATCGTTTACCAGTCGCCCAAATAACCTATCTTCAAGTGCTCCATCAATACTGCAAATGTACAAACATTATGCATACTTTTGAATTGCACTTTAATTTGTGGGCAACTACACTAATGCCAACATCCAATACAAGTATAGTTGATAAATTAAAGAGCAGCATGAGATCTTTACTTCAGAAATCCTGACTTCTCACTATAGAAATCGAAACATATAAGTCATTCTGAACTTGTCTTCCGCTTCCATATGAAGTCAAACATGAAGATCGAACATGCATTGTGGGACAGTTTACGTCTATGTTTAGCTTCAGCTCCATCAATAAGTTTCCCTTTATACTCCACCACAAAGTCTCCTTGATTGAAAGCAGCTAAAGTGAAGATCTCACGACCTGCAGACACAACCTTATTAAAGACACAGCAGACAATCCACTGGATACAACTCAGCACTGCAAATAATCACATCAAATTTAATTAAACCTAGAAATTGCTACTCTGCAACTTTGTGTTTTTTTTTTTTTTCAATTTTACATGTAGAATGATGAATACATGTCCAAGTGTAGAAAACGGCAACAGACCGTCCCACTATTAACTAAAAAATTATTAAAATACTATTAACCCCTTTAAAGAGTGACTAAACCCTAAACCAAAATTTTTTTTAGTTAATGATTTGTAAGAATTATGCTTTATAAGTGCTGTTCATTGATTTGAGGAACTTTTTTGACATTTGGATATAAAGTGTTTCAATACTACAATATATGGTGTAAAAACGTCTGAGTGCTGCCCTCTTAAGGTTGAACGGTGGCTACTGCAGTTGAATTTTCGGTAACGCTTTAGGTTGTTTTCACATATGTTGGTGCGCACCGTGGTGCGGCCTCGGAGCGCACCAAAATACATTGTATCATTTTTCAGTTAGTGCGGTCCGTGTTCACATATATATATTTTTTTACTTTACTCGACATGCCGCACCGTACACCATGTGACAACGGTCAGCGCTGTCATTGGTCTCTGACAGCTCTTACCGTCTCATGACCACCCCCACGTTTCCACGACAACCAGCCTGACAGGGAGAGCGCAGCTATCAAGATGTGGAGATAAACGATGCACGTCTTTGCGAAGTTTCTTTGCTTTAACGCGAAATTGCGTAGCTGTTCTATTAAAGCCTTTCTCACGGAGCCGTTTGCTAAAAAGCCCGTAATGTCACTATTTGTGTGTGGAGAACAGCTATGCATTTATAAAATCATCAGCTCAAACGTAAAGGAGACCGCGAATCTCTATGCAACGGACCAGGATTGGCTTGTTTGTTGTTAACCCACAATATAACACCCGGCTCACATCACAACGAAAGCCCAGTGGGGAGAACTTCCTGTATTTGGTTCGGCCCGAGGTCCAGCAGTGTTCACACCACAGGTGGGTCGCCCCAGAGTTCGGCAACAGCCGCTCCGAGACCACCTGTTTAGAGCGGTCTCGGAGCGGCCGTTTAGTGCGCACCCGAGTGCGGCTGTTGTGTTCACACTGACCCAAATGCACCGTACTCGGAGCGACACGTCATTTGGGCTGACCAAAACAGTGTATATGTGAAAACACCCTTAGATTACAGCCCGGAAAGTACTGCGTTAATACAGCGAATTTACAGCGTATGTTACAGTAATTATAGTTTACTTATGAAGTACGTACATGTAATTATAAGGGAACAATTTATAATATTTGGGGAATAAAGGGGAAACAACCAGGAAAAATACAAATAATATATGCAGTAAAGTACTGCGTAAGTAGAGCGAATTTACAGCGTATGTTTCTGTAATTATAGTATACTTATGAAGTATGTATATGTAATTATAAGGGAACAATTTATAATATTTGGGGAACAAAGGGGTAACAACCAGGAAAAATACTAATAATATATGCAGTAAGTATTTTATAATTAAGAGCTAACTATTTTAATATTACATGGTATGTATGACTTATATGCTAAAAACGTGGGAAATTACTAATTATTTATACAGTAAGTAATTCATAACTTCGGACTAACGATTCAAATATTAGGCTTACGTGATATGGCGTACTGTAGGCTACATGCAAAACAATCTTATGTTTGAGAGTAATTTAGCGAGAACACACACATTCAGTGAATTGGCTCGATCACACTCCTCTCCACCAAGGTTATTATAGTTTTGCATTTTTCATTAGTTTTTATTTTTATTTCGTTTTGACTTTTTGTTTTCAAATTCAGTTTAGTTTTAATTAGTTTTTGAAGTGGGTTTGCTAGTTTAGTTTATTTTTTATTTTTTGAAAATGCTTAGTTTTAGTTTAGTTTTTATTAGTTTTAGTGTTAGTTTTAGTCTTTCATAATTTGGGTTATTTGTCAGGGGCAAGATTCAAAAAGGTCAGAAAAAGAATTGTGTAATAATAACTCAACAAAAACATCATACAATTTTAGAAAATATTAATTCAAAAATAAAACCAGTACATAAAATGTACATATGGCAGAGATGCTCACAAGTCTCTGAGCTCGAGTCCGAGTCAAGTCTGAAGTCTTTGAGCTCGAGTCCAAGTCAAGTCTGAAGTCTTTGAGCTTGAATCCAAGTCAAGTCTCAAGTCTCTGGGCTCGAGTCCAAGTCAAGTCTCAAGTCTCGTTGTAACAAGTAAAACTCTAATAACAAATAAAGAAATTATAAACATTTATAAAAAAGAACAAAGTTGCACATTAAGTAAGGTCTTAAATTAGCATTAGGTACAGAAACAACCTGATCTCACGAATTTCCGTGGCATAGTCACGGAATTTTGTGCTCATTTTTCCGTGGCATTCTCACGGATCTCCGCATTTTTCCGTGGCCCTGCTACGGACTGTCTTTTTCCGTGGCATTCTCACGGATTGGTTACTCAACTGTTTTGTCCTATTTTCTTACCATTTTCGCTTCGGTTTAGGGTTAGATTTACATGAAATGACATCCCTACCCAAACCCAACTCTAACCCCATCGCCAATTCAATTCAATTCAATTTTATTTATATAGCGCTTTTCACAATTGTTAATTGTTGCAAAGCAGCTTTACATGAGTAGATGTAGAGGAGAACATTGAAAATCAATACATAGTATAAGAAGTAGAATATAGCGGCTAAGGATAAAAAACCGTGTAAGCGAGCATATTAATAATGTAACGTATACAGTAAAGTGCTAAGTTAAGCCAAAGTTGGCTGACTCTCCCTGGGACTAAAAAACCCCCTAGGAGAAAACCCAATGGGAAAAAATCCTAGAAGGACAAAAAACCCTAGGGAGAAATTAATATTTAGAATTTAATATTTAATATTTAGCCAGGCGACAATTGTTTAAAGTTTAGAAAATATAAAAGAATAAATCAGAAAAAATTATATAAACCAATAGTTAAAGTGACATACTAATGCAAACACCAAATCTAACCCTAAACCGAAGCGAAAATGGTTTGAAAATAGGAAAAAGCAGTTGAGTAACCAATCCGTGAGAATGCCACGGAAAAAGACAGTCCGTAGCAGGGCCACGGAAAAATGCGGAGATCCGTGAGAATGCCACGGAAAAATGGGCACAAAATTCCGTGACTATCCCACGGAACTTTGTGAGATCATGTTGTACAGAAATTAAATTAAATGGATAATAACAGAGTCTTTATTGTACAAATGAAATATTATTATTATTATTATTGAGCAATAGAAGGGATTTTCTGTTTGTCTTGGGTTGTTTGATTAACATAAATGACACAGACTTAAGTAGGTTAATTGAGGTTACTGTCTCTTTATTAAGAACAAATAAGCCCAGACTGGTTTCTGGCTGATTTCTTAAGACATAAACAAAAATGTTTTTCTTAGAAAAATAATACTGTGAGATCATTTTGTGTGTATGTGCCCTGACAAGAAAAGAAAGATTTTATGTTTGCTTAACTTTTGAAACACTTCTCTCTGCATGTGCACTACTGAGGGCACTTAAACGCGTGCTCAAACACAGGCAGAGTGCGAATTCCAAACAGCGCTTCAGGAAGAAGATGCAGCAGTCGCTTCACATAAAAACGTTACGTTGTTTTTCATTGCTCTATTCAGCAAAATGTATGTTAATGGACTACACTACAGTATGACACAAAGTAGCGCAACTCTGGACCTGACTGGAGCTGGACCGGACACATTGAAACGCATGTGCGTACAGAAATCTGCTCACTTGAGCACCTTTTTGCGGTTAAATTGTTTAACCATTTAAACAATTGCAAGCCTTAGAAACACGTTCATGATAAACTTACCCTATTTAAATTGCATATTAATCCGGGAATCGCATGCAAGCTGAACCGCAGATCCGTCACAGCACTACCCAAAGCTTCAGATGAATGGCACAGCAGCAGCCGGTGCAGTCGACATGTATGTTCGCGGCCGCGCGCGCGGAGCAGATACGTCACGTGTTACGTCGTGGGCAAGTTGTAGGTAACGGAGGGAGGGGTATGACAGCGAGCTCATCAGACGTTTCCTAAAAATAAACATTGTTCACGAGTCGCACGGCTCGAGTCCGAGTCGATTCTGAAGTCTTTGAGGGTCGAGTCTCAAGTCGAGTCTGAAGTCACTGTGTGTGCGACTTAAGTCGGACTCGAGTCCGAGTCTCAAACTCGAGTCCCCATCTCTGACATATGGGCACAAAATATTAACAGTCTCAAGTTCAACACTCCACAGTAAGTGGAAAATGTGATGTGTGCCAGTAAAAAACTTAAAGAGCCAACAGACTAAAGAAGACATACATGAACTGCATGTATTCAACCCATTTTTGAGCCACAACAAGCCATTTCTGTCAGATTGTCAGAGAGCTCAGTCTGAGACAAGACCATGACAAATAACCAGAGGTGAAAAGAAGTAATCTAAAGAAATAAATACTCAAGTAGCGAGTTAGTAGTTACTCTTGAGAAAAAAAATACACACATACATGCACACACAGTATACAGTGCACACATAAGTATCAGGACAGTAAAGACAAAAGTTTGCTGTGGAGACCAGAAATTGGTAAGATGAATATCAGTGTGTCAGAAGTACAGAAGTCACATTTTATTAACCTTTGATTATGTTTCAACACATGCTTTAACAATAAAGAAAAACATCCTTTAATGCTGACTTGTATGTTGTACCCAAACGCAAAACTCAAAAGAAATGAATCAAATCAATATACTACACACGTGTGAACAATTAATGCATTAGGACACAGTTCACTTGAACACTTCTGAGTTAATGGTCTCAACGTGGCCACATTAGATAGTATTAAAATACAAACGTGTTGTGTTATTGAGTTGGAATAGTGTGCATGTTAAAACAGGTGACATTTCTGTACTTTTGTCTATTTATCTTTTAATGTTTAAACATTTCTTGACTCCACAGCAAAATGAGGATTTTTCCCTGTATTGTCTGAAAACTTTATGTTGATATATACAGCTTATAGCTGAAATATCAGACAAGTAAACCGACAGTGTTTTGCATTTGGTCATCGACAGTTTACACTTACATGAAATACAAACTGATTTTAGAAAATAACTCATGTTTTCTTATGTTGTAAATCTCATGTCACGTGTGTGTGTTGTGAGAAGCACTTACAGTACAGTAGACAGCGAATCAGACGTCAATCATAGATGGACTTTCTTCATTCAGTCACGTGTACACAGTGCTTCTGGAGTTTGCGCGCGTTTAAATGTTTCTGATGACGAACAGGTCGCGTATATAATGGCGGGTACACGTGTTAAGTTTAGCTTTTAGTTAAAAGATTAGTAAATTCATATTCACGTAATACAACACCAAGATGGCGGCATGTCTTTCTGCTCTGCTCTTTGTCTGCTCTCTGACTGTCCATTTTTAACTTTTTATAGGTTTTTAGGACATCTTTCACTGAAATAATCCAGATAGTGACTTCATTTAATCTTAACTAATCTTTATATAACGGATATTCTACCCTATTATTTTTTGTGACTATCTTCATGCTACAGCCCAGGGATCTGCTGCAGTGTGGCTTGTCTTCAGCCTAGATCTGTGACAGGCTCTTGAAACAGGATTTACAGCAGGATACCTAGCTGTCTGTGGTTCGCTTCCAGCACATATTAAAACCTATGCCATCTGGCTACAGCTATTCTGAGAGGTTTTCGGCCTACTCCACCTGGCCTGAGGCCTACCTGCTTGTGTTAAAGAGGATTTCGGCCTACTCCACCTGGTCTGAGGCCTACCAGCCTGTGTTCAAGAGGATTTCGGCCTACTCCACCTGGTCTGAGGCCTACCTGCTTCTGTTCAAGAGGATTGAGGCCTACCAGCTTGTGTTCAAGAGGATTTCGGCCTACTCCACCTGGTCTGAGGCCTACCTGCTTGTGTTCAAGAGGATTTCGGCCTACTTCACCTGGTCTGAGGTCTACCTGCTTGTGTTCAAGAGGATTTTGGCCTATTCCACCTGGTCTGAGGCCTACCTGCCTGTGTTCAAGAGGATTTCGGCATACTCCACCTGGTCTGAGGCCTACACGGACCTGCTGCAGTGTGGCTTGCCTTCAGCCTAGACCTGTGGCAGGGGTTTTCAAATCAGGATTTTCAAATCAGGATTTACATCAAGGCTTGTTTCCAGCACACATTGAAGCCTTTGCTACACTACTAAAGTTCCTGAATCATGTTTTTCTTTATAAAAAATCTACTGTTTTTTTGGATTTTGTCATTTTTTGCCTTTTTGCTGCTTGTACAGTATCAGGACCCCAGGCCTGCTGGTAAACACACTCTAGGGTCTGCCGCAGTATTTCATCGTCGGGGAACATTAGACTTCATTCTTCAATCGAGAGATGTCACATCCTATTGGATTACTAAATCTGTTGGACTTTCTGTCACCCAGGTATTTCGAACCCTTCCATATTTTTCAACTATGCTATTGCAGGAACTGTTTGACTCTAACTTGTTTCTGTCTTTGCTCTTTGTAAAAGACAGACAATGGATTTATTCTGATGTTGCTCTAAGACGCATGTTAATTATTCTCATGTTATTTATCTCTGGCAATGTTCACCCAAATCCTGGGCCAGCTAACTCAGTTACTGCCCAGCTGTCTTTTGGTGAATTTTGTGACCGTAAATCGTTGGGGTTTTTACATGTAAATATCCGCAGTCTGTTGAATTCTAAGCATTTTGACACTTTAAAAACATTGGTGCACACAGCTAATCCTGATGTTCTTGCTATCTCTGAATCCTGGCTTAAAAAAGGGAACACTGATCTTGACATCTTTATACCAGGCTATAATGTGTTTCGTCAGGACAGAGCTACCAAGGGTGGTGGTGTAGCTATGTATGTTAAAGATCATCTGCAATGCACTGTTGCTCTTTCTAAGACAGTTCCTAAACAACTTGAACTACTGGTACTAAAGCTTAGGCTGTCAGCTACTTTCTCTATCTCTGTTGCTGTTTGCTATAGAGCACCTTCAGCTCCAGTTTCTGTACTCACAGCTTTTAGTCAACTCCTTGCTCCATACATATCCTCTGAGTTTGTCCTTATGGGTGATTTGAATTGGGATATGATCAATCCCCCAGATACAGTTTTGCAACAGTTTGATGCTCTAAACCTTACTCAGATGATATCTGAGCCCACCAGACCTAATCCTAAATCTTCCTTATCATCCACTTTGATTGACCTCCTTTTGACTAACAATCCATCTAATTATCAAGCCGGAGTGTTCAGTCAAATAAGTGATCATTGCACTATTGCATGTATACGCTCTGGCCCTTCATTCAAAAGGCCCCCAGTAATTATAACCAAGCGCTCTTTGAAAAAACTGGACATGCAAGCTTTTCTCCAAGATGTTGCAGCTGTGTCCTGGGACAGAATTAATTCCTTCCCCCTTTTGGAAGAGGCATGGTCTTTTTTTAAAAACACTTTCAGTCTGATTATGAATAAGCATGCCCCTCTGAAAAAAATTAGAATAAAAAATCAATATAGTCCCTGGTTTTCCAATGACCTGGCTAAGATTGTTCATCATAAAAATGCCCTCTGGAGAAAGGCCCGCTCTACTCAATCTCCAGTTGACTGGCTGGCCTTCCGTCAATGCAGAAATAAAGCAACACAGGCTATCAGAAATGCCAAAATCTCACATTTTAAAGAGAAACTCACCACATGTGGCACTGATGGTCGGGCCTTCTGGAAAACAGTCAAGGTAATGGAAAATAAAGTTACTCCCCCTCATTTACCAGTTTCCATGTTATTTAATGACATTATTATTACTGAGAAGTCTCGGATGGCCTCACTTCTAAATCATCACTTTATTAATGCAACCCATACAGTTTCAATGTCAAACCCTAATCCAGTCTCAATGGACACCTCAGTTACAATCTCAGCAGATGCCCAACTTTCTCCATCAAGCAACAGTGGCTTCTCCTTTATGCCTCTTTCCATCTCTGAAGTCCAGGAGGAGCTCACCAAGCTGAATACAAACAAATCTGCTGGCCTTGATGGTCTTGACCCCATGTTCTTAAAATCAGCATCCCGTATTATTGCCGCTCCCGTCACTAGACTATTTAACTTGTCTCTACAGCTCTCTGAGTTCCCTACTGATTGGAAATCAGCCATAATTTTTCCCCTCTTCAAAGGGGGTTCTGAATCCGACCCGAATTGTTATCGCCCAATTTCCATCCTACCATGCCTTGCCAAAGTTCTGGAGAAACTCGTCCAAAAACAGTTAAATGATTTCCTGGACAAAAATCATATATTATCTGACATGCAATCTGGTTTTCGGATGGGGCATGGGTGCATAACAACCACCACAAAAGTCCTTGATGATATAATTACAGCATTAGATAGCAAACAGGTCTGTGTTGCCACCTTTATAGACCTCGCCAAGGCCTTTGACTCTGTCGACCATAGGATCCTCTTACATAAGCTTTCCAGTATTGGTCTGTCCTCCTCTAGCTGTGTTTGGTTTGCCAATTATCTCACCAACCGTGTCCAGCAATTGAAGGTGGAAAACACTATGTCAGACCCACTAATTATCTCTAAAGGTGTGCCTCAAGGTTCCATCCTGGGCCCAATCCTTTTTTCTATCTACATCAATGATATAGCCAGAGCTGCTGGTACCTCCCGGATTCATCTTTATGCAGATGATACCATTTTGTACTCAGTTGGTTCCTCTCCCAAATCTGCGGCTTCCAGTCTTAAACTTAGTTTTACCTCTATAGAGCAGTTCTTTGACAATCTCCACCTTCGTATTAACACCAGTAAGACAAAATGTATCCTTTTTAGCCGAAAACCAGTTACTGAGACTCCACCTACAATCACCTGCATGAATGGTATGGCTCTGGAGTATGTCAAAAAATATAAATATCTAGGGATCTGGTTGGATTCATCCCTTTCATTCATGACACATATTACTAACCTTCAAACAAAAGTCAAAGCTAGATTAGCCTTTCTTTTCCGCAATAAAGCTTCCTTTACTCACGCTACCAAATGCACCCTTGTTAAGATGACAGTACTGCCAATTCTGGACTATGGCGATATTATCTACAGAATGGCACCAAACACAGCCCTAAAAAAAACTTGACACAATCTATCATTCAGCCATCCGTTTTGCCACTAATGCACCCTTTCACACTCATCACTGTGACCTTTATAATCTGGTGGGCTGGCCCTCCCTTTATACCCGGCGGCTCCATCATTGGTTTCTCTTCATATACAAGACAATCCTGGGCAAGACACCTCTCTATTTGTCATCTCTTCTTCATGCCGTTCATAACACCCATCACACAAGATCAAGTAATTTAATTAAATTTAGTACCCCCCTTACTTCTACTACCTTTGGACGTAATGCCTTCCACTTTGCAGCAGTACATGACTGGAACACACTACAAAATACCCTGAAACTTACATCTCTGATCCCAATCTCTACTTTTAAGCAAAACCTCCAAAATTACATAGTTGACTCTTGTTCGTGTTGACAATCATGAACCATATTTGTACACATATATTTAAGCACTTTATTCTTTTTCTCTTTTCTTTGTTTTCTACCTTTTTTAGTTTAATTGTTTGTTCTGTGTGACATGTGTTTTACAATGTATAGTTGTACAGTATATTCCTATTTATTCTTGTAGCCTCTTGGCCAGGTCATGTTTGTAAATGAGAAGTGGTTCTCAAACAGTTTACCTGGATAAATAAAGGTATAAAAAAAAAAAAACACACTTTATGTTCTGCGTGTTTCTAGACACAAGCAAAACCGCATCAGACGATTCAGTTGTTGCAGCGATCTAAACAATTCATTTAAACTGATTCGTGAACCAATTCAAAACGTTTGGCCCGTTTGCTTTGTAAAGAATCGACTCAAAAGACTAATTTATTTGCAACACCTTGTAAGGAATCAACTTAAACGAGTCATTAATTCGCGAATGTGTGTATATGACACCGCGTGAGTGAGAGACGCATGGAAAGGAATTTGAAGCTGAACGTTATTTGCTCTATAAAAGACAAAGACGAAAACTAAGGACATCTATATTTTTATTTTATTTTAGTTAGTTTTTCCAGACACACATTACAGTTTTAGTTAGTTATCGTTTTTTTGTAATGCCTCGTTTTTATTTTTATTTCAGTTAACGACAATTTTTTTCACACCTAGTTTTCGTTTTTTCGTTCGTTTTCGTTAACGATTATAACCTTGCTCTCCACATATAGCTGGTGCTTGGTGACCGCACTGGCGTCATACCATGGCTGCTTTCACATGGATTCTGCAAACTGTGGGTCTTCATTCAATCAAAGTCATACACCACATATATTTTTGGAATAATATAGGTAGGCTATTAAAATATATATATATATATATATATTTTTTTTTTTTTACCACGGGGGTACATATTTTATCATTTCATGATGCATGATGATGGAGATTACTAAACAACAAAACTTGAAATTCAGTTAATGTGTTTATACTATTTATTAGTATGGTACAATTTATTTAGAATTTTCAATAAAGGTTACTTACCTTAACCCTCATATTATGTTCCGAGTCAATTTGACCCGTTTTGATTTTTAAGCTGTCAGAAAAAAAACATTTAACCTGCGATTTAATTCTTGAAATTTTGTGACTTTTCCTCATTTAGGGCCATGAATATGCATGCAAAGTTAGGATACACTGATGTTTTTTGAAGTGTGCATAAATCATTTTGTAACGATTTTGAGGTTCGTGGGTCAGTTTGACCCACATTTTTTTCCCCCTGTACAAACCCCAAATAAATGTATTCCTTGGGTATATGCTGTTCTGTTGTTTTATTTACACCATAATTAAGTAAAAAATTAGCAGATTCTCACAAATTTCAGTACTGAAAAAGACTTTCAGACACAGTTGGTAAAAGTGAGCTATCATTTCTGTTCACTTACATGTATATGGGTAAACCATTTTCATCAAAGGTAGCAGCACAGACAAAATAAAAATATTTATTTTTTTGTTATGTCTAATTCTCACTCCCCTGTGGGTGAGCAATGAGTATTCACTTTTTCTCAGTGCTGCAGTGGACTTTGACAGAGACAGCAGGGAAAATGAGCTCCAAAAGATTAACAGTCAAAGAAGTAATTTCAGAGATTTTGTGTACTGACACAGAAGAAGATGTTTCAGAGTTAGAGGATTCTTCAGAAGTGGAAGACAATGTTGTTGAAGATCCAGATGATGATGAATTGTCTTTAAATTCTTCAGAGGATGAGGAAGAGGCTGCAATATACACCTCTTCATCAGAGAGAAATTCTGAAGCAGAGCAACCAGGTGTGGAGATGTGGATGTCAAAAGATGGTAAGATTGCATGGACATCTACACCACAACAAAGCCAAGGAAGACTGCCAGCATCCATGGTTATGAAGAGCATTCCAGGTCCAACACGATTTGCTACCTCAAGAGTCCACAACATATACTCAGCTTTTGAATTGTTTTTGCATCCAACTGAGAAGATTGTCCTGGACATGACTAATCTGGAGGGAAGCTGTGTGTTTGTGAGAAATGGAAACCACTTGATCTTGCTGATTTGAATGCTTACATAGGATTGCTAATCTTATCTGGTGTGTACAAATCAAATGTAGAGGCAACAGAAAGTTTATGGAATGCAGAGTGTGGAAGGCCAATATTTCGGGCAACAATGTCTCTGGAAAGATTCCAGTTAATTTCTCGGGTCATTCGTTTTGACAATCGTGAAACCAGAGCTAGTCGGCATGAGAGAGACAAATTGGCTGCAATTAGGGAAGTGTGGGATAAATGGATTGTTATTCTACCTCGTCTATACAATCCTGGACAACATGTTACAGTGGATGAACGCCTTGTTCCATTCAGAGGACGCTGCCCTTTTCGCCAGTACATGCCAAAAAGTCAGCAAAATATGGCATTAAAATTTGGGCAGCTTGTGATGCCAATTCCAGCTATGCATGGAACATGCAAATTTACACAGGCAAGCCATCAGATGGAGCACCTGAGAGAAACCAGGGAATGCGGGTTGTTCTCGAAATGAGTGAAGGGATGCAAGGTCACTGTATAACCTGTGACAACTTCTTTACATCCTACAAACTTGGTGAAGAGCTACTCAAGCGAAAGCTGACCATGATTGGGACAGTAAAAAAAAAACAAGCCTGAGCTTCCCAGAGGGATTCTGGATGTGAAGGAAAGAATGCTGCATTTGTCAAAGTTTGCTTTTTCTGAAACCACAACAGTTGTTTCCTACTGTCCAAAAAAAAAAAAAAAATGTGCTTGTGGGAGTACAATGCACAGAGATGCATCACTGAGTGCAAGAAATGACCTGAAGCCAGAAATGGTGCTGGACTACAATTCCACGAAAGGAGGAGATGACAATTTGGACAAAGTAACATCAGCATACAGCTGCCAGCGCAAGATTGCCCGTTGGCCTTTGGTGGTCTTCTATAACATCTTGGATGTGTCAGTATATAATGCCTTTATCCTGTGGCATGAGATTAACCCAAACTGGAATGAGGGCAAGTTGTACAAACATCGGCTTTTCTTGGATGAGCTTGGAAAAGCACTTATCAAACCTAACATCCAGCGACGCTCCTGCCCACCTCGAGCACCAGCGGCTGCAGCTTTGGCAGCATCAGTTACAGCAGATGAATCCGGACCCTCGGAAGAAGTGAATACAGGTGATGAGAAAAAGCGAAAACGCTGTGAGGTGTGCCCCACTACACATGACATCAAAACCAGCACCATGTGTGCCAAATGCAGGAAGTTCATCTGCAAAAAGCACACGTTTGCTGTGTGCACAAAATGTCAACAGTAATTTCTTCAATTTGTTCAGTTATCCTACCTAAAAAAGATGACCTTGTTAAGGGAAAGAAAAGTTTATTGTCATTTAAAAGCAATGTTAAATTGTTCATTGAGAATGTTTTAAACATATCTAAAAAAAAAATTTAATAAAAGATTTTTAAATGTTAAAAGTTAACAGTTATTTCTCAAAATTTCTTAAAACAAACATGTTTAAAAATGGTTGTTAACAACATTTCTGAAAATGATACTTTTTAATATTATCTCTTGGTAATGTGTGGCAAATACTGACATTAAAATTTTTCTGTTCATATCTGACTCCTCCTTGTTTTTTATAGTGCAATATTTAGAGAATTGCATTGAATCCAATGCGGGTCAATTTGACCCGCTCCATCAAGATCGTCACAAAATACAAGGGTTAAGAAAGAAAAAGAGTACAGGAATTTGTTGGGTCATCAAGCAAAATTAAAAATAGGCAAGGCAAAGATGTTTACCCCCTTGTTTTACGTAGTTACAGAGTAAGTACAGCATCGGCGGCCTGCAAATTAAAGTGGCACTTGTTACCCTCTTGTTTCACGTAGTTACAGGGTAAATACAACATCTGCGGCTGCATCCACAAGCTAGCATCCACACGGTGGAGGCTGAAGCTAGCATTTTCCGATCTAATGGCGGATTCATCTGATATATGCTTTTCTGACCTGTCCTCACCTGAGCGGGAAGCTGTGGAGGAGTTGTTTCCCGGTTTTAGCAGATCCAAGGCGAGGTACAGCGCCCACTTCACCCTGCCTTCCGACGTCCACAAGCGATCGAGGCGCGCAACAAACGAGCATTCCACGCGATGCAGCTTCACGGACCGTGAACGACATGAAAGCGATCGGGAAGCTGTGGAGGAACCGCTGCCCGGCCTTCGCAGATTCAGCAAGCCAAACATCACCCTGGCCCCAGACGTTCGCAGGCGACCGAGGCGTGTCACAACCGAACACCCCACGCGATGCAGCTCCGGGGACCGCGTTCGGGTAAACGAAGACGCCATCGCCCAGCATGAAAGCGGTAAGACTCTGCTTGTTATTGTAACATGTACTACTTGCCACATGTATAGTTTAGCTTCTGCTGTTAGCATAGAGGGGTTTACATGCACTAAGTGTATTGAAGTTTTAAGGTTAACTGAGAAGGTTGCTGAACTAGAATCGCGCATCCGAACGCTAGTTGAGGATAGCAAAACCGCTAATGTTACTGTCGCAAATAATCTATCGAGCGAAAAGACTAATGGCTCGGTTCCGACATCAGATGCTAATGTAAATATTACAAATACTGTATCGAGCGCGCATAGTGTTTATCAAAATACACATGGCTCGGTTCCGTCATCAGAGTCAAGTCGGCGGTCAAACTGGGTGACTGTTAGGCGGCATAGTCATATAAGGCGTCCTTCTAAGACCCATAACGTTACGGTAATTTCTAACAGATTTGATCCCCTAAGGAGTATACCAGCTGAAACACCTTAAGTGCCCTGGTCATTGGAGATTCTATACTCAGGAACACTAACATTGAACCAAACACCATAGTCGACTGTATACCAGGAGCCAGAACGTCTGACATTAGATCCAAACTTAAAGTGCTGGCTAATGCTAAGCGGAAGTTTATATCCCAGCACTTCGAGTCAATCTTACCGAAATATCAGCACATTTCAACTGTATCTGTTCCCCGAACAAATAAATACAGGGCACCGCTTGTTACATCTGGTACAAATCTGATTAAAATAAAATTAGAAAACAATACATTAACAGATGAATCTCGAATGTTAAAATTCGGCCTTCTTAACATTAGATCGCTTACCAATAAAGAACCTATTGTCAATGAAATAATTACAGACCAAAACTTAGATGTACTCTGTTTAACAGAAACCTGGCTTAAAGCAGACGACTACATTAGTTTAAATGAATCCACCCCACAAGACTATTATTATAAACACGAACCTCGATTAAAGGGGAGAGGGGGTGGTGTAGCTACAATATACAACACAATTTTTAAAGTAAACCAAAAATCTGAGCTAAAATTTAAATCATTTGAAGTAATGTTGTTAAATATGGAAATAACTGATCGTAACCACAAACAGCTTTCTTTTGCTTTAGCGACAATCTATAGACCACCGAGCCACCATGCAGATTTCCTTAATGAGATAGCAGATTTCCTATCTGAGCTTGTAGTCACTGTAGATAAAGCTCTTATTGTTGGTGATTTTAATGTCCATGTGGATAACCCAAAAGACGCATTAGGACGTGCGTTTATAGATGTTCTAAATTCTCTCAATATTAGACAAAACGTGACAGGGCCAACGCATACTCGTAAGCACACATTAGACTTAATTCTGTCACTCGGACTCAATATTAATGACGTCGAAATATCACCTCAGAGTGATGCAGTTTCTGACCATTACCTTGTGTCATACACTGTACTTCTAGATAGGATCACTCAATCCACAACATGCTACCGACTAGCCAGAACAATAATTTTCACCACTAAAGATAGCTTTATTAGCACTCTTCCAGACCTGTCCCAAATGAAACATGTAGCAGATAACTGTGACGATCTAGATATTGAAATAGAAAACCTAAACAATGTCTGTTCTAACACATTGGATGCCGTTGCTCCCATTCGAAAAAAGAGATTCAAAGAAAAACCGCCAGCTCCATGGTATGACCATCACACCGCAGCCCTTAAAAAGGCAGCTAGAAAAATGGAAAGAAATTATAGAAGCACAAAGTTAGAAGTATGGCGCGCAGCATGGAAACAGAGTGTTAAACACTACAGACATGCTATTAAAACCGCCAGATCTACATATCTTAGCAAGCTTATAAATGAGAATCATAATAACCCTCGTTTCCTCTTTAGCACAGTTGCGAAACTGACTAGAAACAAAGAACAAACAGAAACCAAAAGTAAACTTCAACACAATAGTAACGACTTCATGAACTTCTTTTCTAACAAAATTTCGGCTATTAGGGAAAACATTGTAGCTACCCAGGCAGCCACCACTCTACCCATTAATTCACTTAACACTAGACTACCATACGAACATCTTGATTCATTTAAACCTACTACAATAGATGAGCTCTCTAAACTAGTCACATCATCCAAATCATCGTCCTGTATATTAGACCCCGTTCCCACAAAACTACTTAAAGAAGTATTCCCTGTAGTGTCAACCACGGTTCTAAATATCTTTAACTCATCGCTAGAAATAGGATACGTTCCAACAGCTTTCAAACTAGCAGTTATTAAACCGCTGATTAAAAATCCACAGCTTGACCAAGGAGAACTTAATAACTTTAGACCAATCTCAAATCTCCCTTTCCTTTCGAAAATATTAGAAAAGGTAGTGGCAAGCCAGTTACGCACATTCTTGACAAATAATAGTACATATGAAAAGTTCCAATCAGGATTCAGGCCCCACCATGGCACAGAGACAGCATTGCTTAGAGTTACAAATGACCTCCTATTAACATCCGATCGTGGTGAAATCTCAATTCTTATATTACTAGACCTTAGTGCAGCCTTTGACACAATAGATCACAGAATCTTACTCAATAGACTAGAAAACTATGTTGGTATCAGTGGTCAGGTGCTAGCCTGGTTTAGGTCATATCTAACCAATCGCTATCACTTTGTTTATGTAAATGAGGAAGAGTCATATCACTCCCTGGTTAAATACGGTGTACCGCAGGGATCAGTTTTAGGTCCTATCCTGTTCTCGTTATACATGTTACCCCTAGGAGACATTATCAGGAAACATAACATAAGTTTTCACTGCTATGCGGATGATACCCAGCTTTACATCTCCTCGCATCCCAGCGAAACACACACGTTTTCTAAGCTAAAAGACTGCATTAGCGATGTTAGTGCCTGGATGGCACATAACTTTCTTAAGCTCAACTCCAATAAGACAGAGGTACTTATTATTGAACCAAATCGCTACAAACATATGTCAGATTACAAGTTGCACATAGATGGCTGTACTGTGGTGCCATCTTCCACGGTTAGGAACTTAGGTGTGATGTTCGACAGCAACTTATCCTTTGATAGTCATATCGCCAACGTCTGCCGCACAGCATTCTTCCATCTTAGAAATATCTCAAAAATATGCCATATACTGTCTACATCTGACGCAGAGAAGCTTATTCATGCTTTTATGACCTCTAGAATAGACTATTGTAACTCGCTACTCGGGGGATGCCATTCAAATCAGGTCAACAAGCTTCAGCTAGTTCAAAACGCTTCTGCAAGGGTACTTACTCGATCTAAGAAGTATGACCACATAAGCCCAATTCTGGCATCTTTACACTGGCTACCAGTTAAATATCGCATCCAATTTAAAATATCACTAATCACCTACAAAGCTTTAAATGGCTTAGCACCCTCATATCTTAGAGAATTACTATCAGAATACAATCCATCACGCACACTACGGTCGCAAAATTCTGGCCTATTGATTATCCCTAGACTATCAAAAGTGTCTAAAAGTGGAAGATCCTTTTCCTACTTAGCCCCTAAGCTCTGGAATGATTTACCAACCGATGTCCGAGAATCAGACACAGTCGATCATTTTAAATCTAGACTTAAAACTTTTCTCTTCAACAAAGCATTTGCATAATTTGTCTAGTAAAGGTTCTTAACTCGCAATAGTTATTTTCACGGAACAAAGCACTCACGGTCATAACACAGACCAACCAAATAAATAAATAAAACCTTTTCTGCAGGAACACTTAAAATGAATTGCATTAAATAGTTTGCCACCGTTTGCCACTGAACCTGCATTAACGACGACAGTGGGGCTTCCGGCCTTAGTCAAACGGTTTGGCACGTATGGTTGGGTTGCGATTTTGGTGCTTTCGTGTGTCTTGTGAATAGTATGCCATACAGACCCGTTTGCCACTGAACCTGCATTAACGACGACAGTGGGGCCTCCAGCCTTAGTCAAACGGGTTGGTATGTATGGTCGGGTTGCGTTTTTCGTGCTTTCGTGTGTCTTGTGAATAGTATGCCATACATACTCGTTTGCCACTGAACCTGCATTAACGACGACAGTGGGGCCTCCAGCCTTAGTCAAACGGGTTGGTATGTATGGTCGGGTTGCGTTTTTCGCGCTTTTGTGTGTCTTGTGAATAGTATGCCATACAGACCCGTTTGCCACTGAACCTGCATTAACGACGACAGTGGGGCCTCCAGCCTTAGTCAAACGGGTTGGTATGTATGGTCGGGTTGCGTTTTTCGCGCTTTCGTGTGTCTTGTGAATAGTATGCCATACAGACCCGTTTGCCACTGAACCTGCATTAACGACGACAGTGGGGCTTCCGGCCTTAGTCAAACGGGTTAGCACGTATAGTCGGGTTGCGATGTTTTTGGCGTTTTCTCCTGGTCCTGTAAATGGTATACAATATAGACCCGTTTGCCACTGAACCTGCATTAACGACGACAGTGGGGCTTTAGGCCTTAGTCAAACGGGTCGTCAGGTTTCATTTTCTCTTAAAGATCGGAAGGTGACCCTTATTTACCATATATACCCTCGCATTGGGCCCCCAATTTGCTAAATCCTCAACTGTGGATAACATAATTATGCCGCAATAGTTAGTCTTTCTGGAACTAAGCTGAGTTAAACCACATCACTGTGTGACACTTCAATACATATGAACGGCCGCTACGCTAATACGATTTTGTTTTTCTCTCCCTGTCTCGTCCTCGACCCGAGGACAACGAGACAAACAGACCCAGTCCCGGTAGATGTGAAAGTCGGCACACCTCTGATCTACTGGCCGTCCTTCAACGTTATGCCCAGCTGATGCCTGACCAACGATTACCGGCAGAACCGCTTAATCTCCGCTAAATCTCCTTATCCGTTCTCCCAAGGGTTTTTCCCTCCTAGGACTTATTTTTCCTCGGATAAAAGCACTGGGTTTTTTTTCTCCTAGGGGGTTTTTCACCCCGGGGAGGCAGCCTTTTTGGGCTTTACCTAGCTTCCTCTTCTATACGTTGCTTTAGTAATACGTGCACTTATAATATTGAGTCATAGCCGCAGCAAATTTAACTGCTCATGCTATCATGTATTTTGTTGTGCTATCTGTCGTTTTTCTGTGCTTTTCACTGCTTTTATTTATGTAAAGCTGCTTTGAAACAATTGACTTTTGTGAAAAGCGCTATATAAATAAAATTGAATTGAATTGAATTGAATTGTAAATTAAAGTGGCACTTCTTACCCCCTTGTTTCACGTAGTTAAAGAGTAAATACAACATCTGCGGGCTGTAAATTAAAGTGGCACTTCTTACCCCCTTGTTTCACGTAGTTAAAGAGTAAATACAACATCTACGGGCTGTAAATTAAAGTGGCACTTCTTACCCCTTTGTTCCCAAAATATTATAAATTGTTCCCTTAAAATTACACGTATGTACCTTATAAGTACACTATAATTACAGAAATGTATGCTGTAAATTCGCTGTACTTACGCAGTACTTTATTGCATATGTTTTTATTATTTTTTCTGGTTGTTACCCCTTTATTCCCCAAATATTATAAATTGTTCCCTTATAATTACACGTACGTACTTCATAAGTAAACTATAATTACAGAAACATATGCTGTAAATTCTCTGTACTTACCCAGTACTTTCCGGGCTGTAATCTAAAGCGTTACCGAATTTTCCTATTGGATGTTGGGTACAAAAAATAACTCGTGATGTAAGCAGGTTCAAGCTCACCACGCCCTTGTTACGATCTCACCACACACTTTCTACGAGCTTAGTTCGTCCCCTCTATCTCCGTTGGGATCTGCCCACTTTTCTTGCATTTTTCAAATATTGCCAGTGGGTGGAGTCAGACTCTGACCAGGGGTTTAGTTACATTTTAATTTATATTGATGGTTGTACAATTAATAGCCATAGACTGAAAACCACTGGTCATAATATCAACTTAAGAACCAGTGACGTGTAACCCCTCAGTCTAACCTGCAGTGTGTCAAAGTCACTCACCTTTAACTGGATTAATATATTTGATTTCTAACAATAAATTATTGTCTCTTCCTGCAAGGATGTGATGAATGGCATCCTGAAAGGGATTAGTTCCCGGTCCGTGTACGTTTTGATAGTTTTTTTTTTAGTTTGTTTCTCTTCACCCAGTGTATTTGAAGGAACAGTATGTAGGATTGTGGCCAAAACTGGTACTGCAATCACACAACTGGTGGCCAATACACAACAGGACAACATAAACATCAGTTGAGGGCTGCAACTCCACTTTTTAAATGACAATATCCTGTTGTCAGTGATATAAGTATTTGAAATGAAAATGATTTCTTAATGTCTAGTAACATATCAGGGCCATTTTATGATTAATTTATATAAATTTACATACTGTTCTTTTAAGCCCAGTGTGTGCATTGTATGATGTCGGTGATTGTTAGTGTTATGTTTCGTGCAGGGTTTTTATCGTAAACCAAAACTATCACAAAAACTGAAACTATTAGTGAAAAAAAATTTCATTAAGTGAAATAAAATAAAAACGAGGGTTTCTAAAAAAAACTAAAACTAAACTATAACTATGTGGACCTGCAAAACCAACTAAAACTAACTAAAATTTTGGAAAACAAAACTTGCGTTTTTCGTATTTTAAATGTTATTGGATCAGCAGTTGAAGACGGAGTCACTCATATTACCGGATCATACACAAATGTTTAGCAGATGTTACCCCAGACTGTTTATGTTCCCCAATTGGTTAAAAACAGTGATAGGTGTAAACTGAGCCCTGTGCATTCTGCTCAGCCTTTGAAAAAAGTCAGCTCAGATAAGCCGTTCAGAAATGTGCCTCGTTGTGTCGTCAGAAGGAGCGAAGTTACCCCGCCTTTCTCTGCTTTGCCTGCTTAGAGCATTTGGGCCCCGCCCATCAGGGTAGAAAGTAGAGCCACCATACCGCAAACCATTGTTTTTTATCGAGAGACATTGAGGAAAGCATAACATTTGCTCTGTGTTTGTTGGATAAAACTAAAAATAAAAAGTAGTTTGACTACAAAAAAACTGTTATTCACTCAAAGTAGTGGACGTTTACTTCCAAGTCGTCAATGTGGCCTGCCCATCAAATCCGAGCATTTCTCAAGTCAGCCTCTAAACCAGGGTACAAAATAGCCGATTACTTATTGCTTTTGATGTTTCTGTATGTAAAAATCATGCAAACGTCATAAGTAGACCTCAGACAACAGTATAAAACAATAAAATACGACTGAGCCATCTGCCCTTTAAATACTGCACTTGGATCCTCTGCTTTGTCACGCGACTGGACACGCCCCATCCAGTCACCAATGGTTACTGTCACTTCCCTGATAGCAATAGGCTCCGGGGCGGATCCGCAACGGATCCAGACCGGAGCTGTCGGCTTCGGAGCAGATCCGTTGCAGATCCGTTCCGGAGCTTATTGCTATCAGGGTTGTGTAGCCGGAAGTGGCCAAGCTTCCATTGAAACAAATGAGATTGCGCCGCTCTGCTACTGCTAGTCGCTGCGAATCTGAATGCATTTTTGGAATGCTGTCCCAGAAGGCAGCAATTTAGGGTTTTCGAACGCAGACTAAATATGTGCCCCAGACGCTTTCTTGGCCACCGTTATATTTTTTTGCACTCGACCCCATGCGCACACATGCATAGAATTGTGGGACACGACGATGGGATCTCAGGAGACAGAAAGTAAACCTAACATTAGATTCAAACATGCCTCGATGCCTTCCCTCAGATGGCAGCAATTTAGAGTTTTCGGACGCAGCAATAGGCTAACTAAATATATAGACAATTTTGCATGATGTTAACAACACTGGTCCAGAGATTAGGTGATAAAACATGACCTGGGTTAGGCTGTGCTTTTCAATATGCTTCCTCATTTTCTCGCTCCTACTTCTTAAGATCCACAAACCGATCGAGCTTTGCCATCTTATATGAAATCTCAATTTTTTAACTGCACCACAAGGAGTTGAGGAACGAGGAGGCATAAGAGAAGATGCGCAAGTGCCAGTGATGGAGTACTCGAGTCCTGGACTCGGACTCGAGTCCGACTCGAGTCACTATTCTTTGGACTCGAGTCCGACTCGAGAATCCATTCTCTGGACTTGTGACTTGACTTGGACTCGCGGATTGATGACTCGTACTTGGACTCGGACTCGAGGATATATACAATCGGACTTGAGCATTCATCACTTTGTTTTTGACTAATATGTTATAAAAAATTATATAAGGTGTTAAACTTTTCCTGTTTCGTGCCCAAGACCGGTCGCGATCTCCCTTCAGAGTGACACTGCTACCTCTCGCTCTCTTTGCTTGACAACACACTCACTGACATCACTCACTTTTACGCTCGTGTAATGCATGATGCATGATTCGCGGGCTAAATGTTCACATTTGTAAAATGCAGAAAGACGTGCCCCGGATCGTGAAGTTCGCCTACGCGAATTTTGCTTCTAATGCTGGAAAGAGCAGCGCTAAATGTTGTGTGTGTAATCGCACAATTGAGGAAAAGACTGGGACAAAATTAAACTTTAACAGACACCTGTCACGGATGCACCCAGAAAAGTAAGTAAAATGCTTTCCATTGCCTAACGTTAGCTTTTTTCAAAAAATATTATTGACTAATGCATATATAACAAACAGAAGAAGCTAGGGTTAATGTATGTCTGGTTCAGATTACAGCATTTTTTTGTCTGTTGATAACTTAAAAAGAGTAACTAAACCCTAAAAAAAGTTACTGATCTGTAAGAATGATGGTTTATTATTGCTGTTCATTGATTTTGATGTATGTTTTTTGACATTTAGATATAAAGTGTTTCAATACTACAATATATGGTGTAAAAACGTCTGAGTGCTGCCCTCTTCAGGTTGAACGGTGGCTACTGCAGTTGAATTTTCCTATTGGATGTTGGGTCCCTCTCTCTATCTCTCTCTCTCTCTCTCTCTCTCTGCATATCGTATTGATTTTTACATTTTAAGTATTTTTAAAATACAGTGTCCTGTAAAATGCAGGTTTCTTTTTTTCGCTGAGTGTATTTCTATAATACAGTGTTAAAGGATTAGTTACCACAAAAATGGAAATTTAATAATCATGTAACATTTAGCCCACTGCCATCCAGGATCTTTTTTTTCTTCAGTGGAAAATAAATTGTTTTTTTAAAGAAAATCATTTCAGGATGTTTTCTTAATGGACTTCAATGCCAACTTAGTTGTTTGTTCTTGTTTCCTCAAAAAACAAAATGCAGCATGATTAAACATGCAATTTGTAAATTTTCTACGCTAGTTCTCAATCACAAGTTCACAACAATGGAAGTAAACACATGCTTTTGATGGCATCCTAAAGTTGCAAAGTGTATATGTCAAATCAGTAAATAAACTCCCTTTGCAATCGTGACAGTGGTGTAATTTTTGTTTAATGTAGAACCTCTTTAATACATTTTATCAGTTTTTTTGAAGGTCCCAGAGTGGAGACATGTAGGCACTCTCAGACTTGAATACGGGACTCGAGACTGGACTCAGACTCGAACTCTGGTAATGGTGACTCGACTTGGACTCGACTCGAACTCTTCTTTGGTAACTCGGACTTGGACTCTGTCTCGGACACTGGGACTCGAGACTCGACTCCGACTCGACAGTCGGTGACTCGACTATAACACTGGCAAGTGCATCCTATGCAGAAGTATGCAGACACCTTCACGTCTTTACACACGCACAAATATTAGTATTCAGGTCATTCCTGGGATTCGGTAATATTTCAACTTGGACCTTTTTAATTTTTGAACTACATATGATTACATTTATAAATACCCCACATCAGGGCAGGACTTACCAGGGTGGAGGCCCCTGGGCTTGAATAAATTTTGGGCCCTACACTCTCAGAACAAAAGGTACAAAAGCTGTCACTAGGATGGTACACTTTAAATGGGTCCTAATATTTACTATTTAGGTACAGATATATACATTTGTTCCCATTACATGCACTCTTTAGGTACAAAGGTGTACTATTTGAAAGGGTACCACCCCAGTGACAGCTTGTGTAAATTATCTTCTGAGAGTGCACACATACAGTAAACAACCTAAAATAAATAATATATCATAGAACTATATTTTAGGGAAGTTTCCCGACATGGTTTAGATTAATCCAGCACTAGGCCTATTGCTATAGGTTATTATTAGGGCATTCAAGTAGTTTTTACAAACAAACCTTACAAAAAACATTACTGGTGTGCGTCTTGAGACAATGTTAAGATATATCAGTGCAAGATGTGTTTAAATTAAGACAGATCAAACATGCATTTTAGTCTGGGACTAGGATAAGACCTGACTAGGAAACTGCCACTATATCTCTAAAGCAGAACATAAGCCCAGTCTAAAATTAAATCATGTATTTTTAGGGCTGTCACACATTCAAATTAATCATGCACATTAAAAAATACCCCATAACAACATTTAACATCATTGTGTAAGACTTAGCTTAAGAAAATAATAATAGTCTTGATAAACATTCACCTTATTACACACCATATAATGTTATAAACATAATCAACAAGTGTATTTTTTTGCAAATAGCGTACAAGGGGTGCAGTGTTTAAGAATGAAAAAGTAAAGATTTTAGGATGTTATTTAATAATTATGACAAGACCATCATGTAATATTAGACACCAAAAACCAAAGTAGAGAAGATGATCATTAATTAATTTTTGCGTCTGATATGAATGTAATACATTAAAACCTTGAACGTAGATATAAAAATGAACACTTTTCAGAAGTTTAAACTGTGATTCTGTTAGCAAACATGCTGAAAGAGAAACTACAGGAAAGTTAGGCTAGCTAGTGGATTATATCAAAAACCATCAGGACATCAACATGGCCATAATTTAATGAAATGAACTGGACTGATGATTTAAATGTTGACATAGTCATATGTGCGTTGTTAACTCTCCGGATTTTGTTATGTTTCGTAGCTCTGCTTCACTCGTTTATTTCTCCACAGAAACTGTTTGTCGCGTGAACTGCAGACTGCGAACAGATTGGATTTCATTTGGCGCTACGCAGACCGCTTGGTGATGTCAAAGTACCGCGAGAGCGATTAGAAAGCAGACTTCTCTGTGTGATTTCTCGAATCGCTCTCGCGGTACTCTGATGTAATTGTTTTTGCTGTTGTTGAACCACTAGAAAACACCCGTCTGCTTTACAATCACTTTTGCGCCGTGATAATTTGATTTCATATGATGATCGGATCGCGCAGTGCCGCATGAAGTCAAATGCACCAAATACCAAATAGCCGACTGTATATGAGGTTAAACCCGCCAAAGTAGCAATGCAGCATGCGAATGGTGAGTGATTCAGATGTCAATTTATGAATGAAAGTGTCAAAGGTTTGTCACACACTGTTAAGTATCCTCACGCTTTTTTAAATGGGTATACGGAAATCCTTGACCATTACTAGTGGTTATACTGCGTATACCTGCGTTTCACGTAAGATTACAAACAAACAAGAAAAAAACTGAGTTACAAGACCATAGCCTACTCTAGTAATCTTTTTCATACTGAGCGCTTCATTTTCGCGTTGCTCTTTCTCATTATCTGTAAAGCTCATTCATGACTCGCATTTCGCGTATTCGCTATTGTACTAGCATCTATGGGTTTCAAAAGCAGTAAACGCAGCGCGTCATATTCAGCACCAAGATGACTGACATATATATATATATATATATATATATATATATATATATATATATATATATATATATATATTAAGAATTAAATACAGCACCAAACAATTCTGCACCAACCAATAGGCTGTAAAATAAAAAATGAAAACGACTGAACAAATCAAACGAACGCAAGCAAGCACGGAGGCCCCTATTGGCCGAGGCCCCTGGGCTCAAGCCCAATCAAGCCCAATGGTAAGTCCGGCCATGCCCCACATAGGCACATATCAAACCTTCAAAAATCATATTTTTCCATCTCAGACATTAAAGACTTTTTATTATTTTCTGTTTTTTTTTTTCAGATTTGTACCGCTTATATTCTCAACCCCGTTACGGACAAATTAATTAGTTTAAACAGGATTTTACACAAAACTTGTTATAAAACAAACATCTATCTGTTGCTCATGTGTCCCTCATACCAATTCAATGACTTCAAATGTAACTTTTATGATAATTTTCACATTTGTATGTGATGGAAGTTACAAATATCCAAATTGTTTGTCTGTGGTCTCTTTATTTTAGTAAGAAAAAAAATTAATTTAGATAAAATTTTAATGTGTTAGCCCTTTACATGCCGGGTGGTAATCAGCAAGAAATGCTTTAATTTAAAACTTTCTTCCTGATTTTATTTTCCAAAAATATTAATGTGACAGATTTTACTTTCTCTTTTTACTGTTCTTAAGTTTTAGGCTACTTTATGTTGCTATTGTGTTATTGGTATTGAGTTATATGTTTAGTGAAATTGCAAAAACAATGTCAGACAATGTAATATGCTCTGGTCCCCTCCCCGCCTACTGGGGAGATGAAACACATAGTAGATTAGTGTCTCTCAATGGATGGATGTCAAATTGGTGCCCTCAGCATAATGTAGGGTTTATAGACAATTGGAAGCATTTCTGGGGAAGACCATTCCTCCTAACCCGAGATGGCCTTCATCCGTCATCGGAAGGAAGTGCTATACTCACTAGAAATCTGATCAATAGTCTTAATTCTGATATAGTCTGACTATCCAGGGCCCAGGTCAGGAAACAGACGGATCGGCTTAACCGTCCGTCTGTTAGCTGCCGTGATATGTCAAGACCACTTATATCCCAGCACTTCGAGTCAATCTTACCGAAATATCAGCACATTTCAACTGTATCTGTTCCCCGAACAAATAAATACTGGGCACCGCTTGTTACATCTGGTACAAATCTGATTAATATAAAATTAAAAAAACAATACATTAACAGATGAATCTTGAATGTTAAAATTCGGCCTTCTTAACATTAGATCGCTTACCAATAAAGAACCTATTGTCAATGAAATAATTACAGACCAAAACTTAGATGCACTCTGTTTAACAGAAACCTGGCTTAAAGCAGACGACTACATTAGTTTAAATGAATCCACCCCACAAGACTATTATTATAAACACGAACCTCGATTAAAGGGGAGAGGGGGTGGTGTAGCTACAATATACAACACAATTTTTAAAGTAAACCAAAAATCTGAGCTAAAATTTAAATCATTTGAAGTAATGTTGTTAAATATGGAAATAACTGATCGTAACCACAAACAGCTTTCTTTTGCCTTAGCGACAATCTATAGACCACCGGGCCACCATGCAGATTTCCTTAAAGAAATTGCAGATTTCCTATCTGAGCTTGTAGTCACTGTAGATAAAGCTCTTATTGTTGGTGATTTTAATGTCCATGTGGATAACCCAAAAGACGCATTAGGACGTGCGTTTATGGATGTTCTAAATTCTCTCAATATTAGACAAAACGTGACAGGGCCAACGCATACTCGTAAGCACACATTAGACTTAATTATGTCACTCGGACTCAATATTAATGACGTCGAAATATCACCTCAGAGTGATGCAGTTTCTGACCATTACCTTGTGTCATACACTGTACTTCTAGATAGGATCACTAAATCCACAACATGCTACAGATTAGCCAGAACAATAATTTCCACCACTAAAGATAGCTTTATTAGCACTCTTCCAGACCTGTCCCAAATGAAACATTTAGCAGATAACTGTGACGATCTAGATATTGTAATAGAAAACCTAAACCATGTCTGTTCTAACACATTGGATGCCGTTGCTCCCATTCGAAAAAAGAGATTCAAAGAAAAACCGCCAGCTCCATGGTATGACCATCACACCGCAGCCCTTAAAAAGGCAGCTAGAAAAATGGAAAGAAATTATAGAAGCACAAAGTTAGAAGTATGGCGTGCAGCATGGAAAGAGAGTGTTAAACACTACAGACAGGCTATTAAAACCGCCAGATCTACATATCTTAGCAAGCTTATAAATGAGAATCATAATAACCCTCGTTTCCTCTTTAGCACAGTTGCGAAACTGACTAGAAACAAAGAACAAACAGAAACCAATAGTAAACTTCAACACAATAGTAACGACTTCATGAACTTCTTTTCTAACAAAATTTCGGCTATTCGGGAAAATATCGTAGCTACCCATGCAGCCACCACTCTACCCATTAGTTCACTTAACACTAGAATACCATACGAACATCTTGACTCATTTAAACCTACTACAATAGATGAGCTCTCTAAACTAGTCACATCATCCAAATCATCGTCCTGTATATTAGACCCCGTTCCCACAAAACTACT
The DNA here is from genome assembly GCF_030506205.2 of Paramisgurnus dabryanus. Lineage (NCBI taxonomy): Eukaryota > Metazoa > Chordata > Actinopteri > Cypriniformes > Cobitidae > Paramisgurnus > Paramisgurnus dabryanus. The sequence continues at coordinate 17,216,423 of NC_133339.1, read as the reverse complement.
TAAAGAGGTATTCCCTGTAGTGTCAACCCCGGTTCTAAATATCTTTAACTCATCGTTAGAAATAGGATACGTTCCAACAGCTTTCAAACTAGCAGTTATTAAACCACTGATTAAAAAACCACAGCTTGACCAAGGAGAACTTAATAACTTTAGACCAATCTCAAATCTCCCTTTTCTTTCGAAAATATTAGAAAAGGTAGTGGCAAGCCAGTTACGCACATTCTTGACAAATAATAGTACATATGAAAAGTTCCAATCAGGATTCAGGCCCCACCATAGCACAGAGACAGCGCTGCTTAGAGTTACAAATGACCTCCTATTAACATCCGATCGTGGTGAAATCTCAATTCTTATATTACTAGACCTTAGTGCAGCCTTTGACACAATAGATCACACATTCTTACTCAATAGACTAGAAAACTATGTTGGTATCAGTGGTCAGGCGCTAGCCTGGTTTAGGTCATATCTAACCAATCGCTATCACTTTGTTTATGTAAATGAGGAAGAGTCATATCAATCCCTGGTTAAATACGGTGTACCGCAGGGATCAGTTTTAGGGTTAGAGTATCCTGTTCTCGTTATACATGTTACCCCTAGGAGACATTATCAGAAAACATAACATAAGTTTTCACTGCTATGCGGATGATACCCAGCTTTACATCTCCTCGCATCCCAGCGAAACACACACGTTTTCTAAGCTAAAAGACTGCATTAGCGATGTTAGTGACTGGATGGCACATAACTTTCTTAAGCTCAACTCCAATAAGACAGAGATACTTATTATTGAACGAAATCGCTACAAACATATGTCAGATTACAAATTGCACATAGATGGCTGTACTGTGGTGCCATCTTCAACGGTTAGGAACTTAGGTGTGATGTTCGACAGCAACTTATCCTTTGATAGTCACATCACCAACGTCTGCCGCACAGCATTCTTCCATCTTAGAAATATCTCAAAAATACGCCATATACTGTCTACATCTGACGCAGAGAAGCTTATTCATGCTTTTATGACCTCTAGAATAGACTATTGTAACTCGCTACTCGGGGGATGCCATTCAAATCAGGTCAACAAGCTTCAGCTAGTTCAAAACGCTTCTGCAAGGGTACTTACTCGATCTAAGAAGTATGACCACATAAGCCCAATTCTGGCATCTTTACACTGGCTACCAGTTAAATATCGCATTCAATTTAAAATATCACTAATCACCTACAAAGCTTTAAATGGCTTAGCACCCTCATATCTTAGAGAATTACTATCAGAATACAATCCATCACGCACACTACGGTCGCAAAATGCTGGTCTATTGATTATCCCTAGACTGTCAAAAGTGTCTAAAAGTGGAAAATCCTGTTCCTACGTTGCCCCTAAGCTCTGGAATGATTTACCAACTGATGTCCGAGAATCAGACACAGTCGATCATTTTAAATCTAGACTTAAAACTTTTCTCTTCAACAAAGCATTCGCATAATTTGTCTAGTAAAGGTTCTTAAATCGCAATAGTTATTTTCACGGAACAATGCACTCACGGTCATAACACAGACCAACCAAATAAATAAATAAAAACCTTTTCTGCATGAACACTTAAAATGAATTGCATTAAATAGTTTGCCACCGTTTGCCACTGAACCTGCATTAACGACGACAGTGGGGCTTCCGGCCTTAGTCAAACGGTTTGGCACGTATGGTTGGGTTGCGATTTTGGTGCTTTTGTGTGTCTTGTGAATAGTATGCCATACCGACCCGTTTGCCACTGAACCTGCATTACCGACGACAGTGGGGCCTCCAGCCTTAGTCAAACGGGTTGGCACGTATGGTCGGGTTGCGATTTTGGCGCTATCGTAAGTCCTGTGAATAGTATGCCATACAGACCCGTTTGCCACTGAATCTGCATTAACGACGACAGTGGGGCCGCCAGCCTTAGTCAAACGGGTTGGCACATATGGTCGGGTTGCGATTTTGGCGCTATCGTAAGTCTTATGAATAGTATGCCATACAGACCCATTTGCCACTGAACCTGCATTAACGACGACAGTGGGGCTTCCGGCCTTAGTCAAACGGGTTAGCACGTATGGTCGGGTTGCGATGTTTTGGCAATTTCGCCTGGTCCTGTAAATTGCATACAATATAGACCCGTTTGCCACTGAACCTGCATTAACGACGACAGTGGGGCTTTAGGCCTTAGTCAAACGGGTCGTCTGGTTTCATTTTCTCTTAAAGATCGGAAGGTGACCCTTATTTACCATATATACCCTCGCATTGGGCCCCCAATTTGCTAAATCCTAAACTGTAGATAATATAATTATGCCGCAATAGTTAGTCTGTCTGGAACGAAGCTGAGTTAAACCACATCACTGTGTGACACTTCAATACATATGAACGGCCGCTACGCTAATACGATTTTGTTTTTCTCTCCCTGTCTCGTCCTCGACCCGAGGACAACGAGACAAACAGACCCAGTCCCGGTAGATGTGAAAGTCGGCACACCTCTGATCTACTGGCCGTCCTTCAACGTGATGCCCAGCTGATGCCTGACCAACGATCACCGGCAGAACCGCTTAATCTCTGCTAAATCTCCTTATCCGTTCTACCAAGGGTTTTTCCCTCCTAGGACTTATTTTTCCTCGGATAAAAGCACGGGGTTTTTTCCCCGGGGAAGCAGCCTTTTTGGGCTTTACTTAGCTTCCTCTTCTAGACGTTGCTTTAGTAATACGTGCACTTATAATATTGAGTCATAGCCGAAGCAAATTTATTTTGTATTTTGTTGTGCTATCTGTCGTTTTTCTGTGCTTTTCACTGCCTCTATTTATGTAAAGCTGCTTTGAAACAATTGACTTTTGTGAAAAGCGCTATATAAATAAAATTGAATTGAATTGAAAACTATGATTATGATTAACTATGATTAAAATGAACTATGAAAAAAAATAATACACCCAAACATAGAACAACGCTTTTATAATGATTTATCATACTATTTTCCCAGGTGGACAATCCAACAACCTACTGCCATTTAAACCACACAGTGCCAATTCTGCGGCTTTACATGCAGGAAGGCACAGACCACCGTAGGCACCTTCGTCTGTCATTGCTGTCCATCAGGTCCCTCATTGCTGCAGTCAGATTGGACTCTGACCATGGATGGAAAACAGACATCGAGGTGCTTGTGTTCCTGTACTGGCTGGCCCATGCAGCATCCTTCAGGGTGGTGTCACAGGCTTTGGACATCCCCAAGTCCTCTGTGCACAACATCGTGCACAGGGTGAGCAAGGCCATTTTAGGTATTTTATAGAGGGTCATTTACTTTCCAACTGGCCATGACCTGGAGGCAGTGGGAGCAGGATTTGCACAGCTGGCTGGGTCACCAGCTTTTAGCAGGGCTGTTGGTGCACTAGATGGCTGTCATACATATATATATATATATATATATATACCAACAGTTCCATGACGCAAAGAAATCTTTCCTCCCTTTCCTTTGCCTCCCCCTCTCTTCTTTCCTCTCTCTGACTTGCTTCCAGTTGCCATCTGTGCTCTCTTTCTCTGGCTTCACGTTCTCTTCTCTCCTCGCTCTCTTGTCGCTCTCGTTCTCTTCGGTCCTTCCTGTCTTGCATCTCTCTCCATCTTCTCTCCTCCCTCTCAGTTGCTTCCCGCTCTCTCTCTGCTTCCCTCTCCTCCAGCTCTCGGATTATCTCCGCCATTTCCTTCCTCTTCTTGGGTCTTGTCTGCTGGAACACTGAGGATGAGGAGGCCACCGCAACATCCGGACCAGATGAGGCAATAAGGGCAGGTGGAATAATGGATGGTCTGGCCCCAATTGCCTCATCCATGGCAGTGTACCACTTCCAGGATGCTGCTGTGGGCTCCCCATCCTCAGTGCTCACCCCTGTTTGTGGACATTTTAGATCCTATAAAAATGCAAAAACAAAAGCTAAGGAATCAATGTAACAGCACAATGTGTTATGATTTGTCTATGTAAAGTTTTATATTATCCTTTTAAAATATCTTACTTTGTATTTCTGTTTGAGGTTTTCCCATTTTCTTTTCACAAATAAAGCACTGACCTCCCCCTGAAGGCCCTGCTCCAACACAAAAGCTCTGCACCAACACAAAAACATGAAGAATCACACAACTGCCGTAATAACTCATTTTGAAAGTAATAAAATAAAACACAACTTAAAAGTTTAAACAGAGTAAGGTAGGTAGTATAGTGTACTCACTCAAAGCCTTTAATAGCAGCATTGCGCTTTCCAGTGAAGAGGGCTCGCTTTTTATCCATCACACATCCTGAAATCATCAGCAGTAGGAATGAACAAATATATAAGTTATGCTTAGATGCGTAATGTACACTTGTTCCTTTACATTACTTACATTTACTTCATGTAATCAGTGTGGACAACAGAGAATTTAACGTAATAGCACACATTCACTGAATTGGGTAATTCACATTATATGCTCTGCAGCATTAGGTTCGCAAAGGGAAAAGGTTTTCCTGCCAGACATGAAACAGCCATTTATGTGTGTTTAATATGTAGTGCGTCTTTAAATTCACTTTCGAGATAGAACGGCAGATAAGCCGATGAGAGCGTCCCTAACTTATAAGGACAACTTACGTACTAAAAAGTGTTTCCCAGCAAAATCACAAATACACAACTGTACCATTTACGTTACCGTCTATACACATTTAAAAACGTTTTACATTGCATTTACAGTTGACTGGACAGTTGTCAGTTTAAAAACGTGACATTTGAAAACACCCGCATCGCTGTTCTCGGCCATGGTCAAAATGAGGACTGCTGCTTTGGTTACCCGTGGCATCATGGGAAAGCTGGGATAGAAGTGTCCATCCGATGCACGCTTCAGAATCAGGGCGGACTCAGTAGGGCATCCGGGGATTTCTCGCCTACTGACTTTATGGATATTGAGGATTCGGACATACTACTCTGTTCATGTACTGTTTCCCCTACTACATTTTCAGTAAGTAAACGGTTTCGGACGATACTTAAAGCAGACATATCATGCTTTTAAATCTGTCCTTTTTACATATAAATCATCTATTTGTGGTCTATATAAAGCGAAACTGCAATGCTTGGGTCTGAATTCCTCATTATTATAGCTCCACAGGCCCCCTTTCTACCCCTTTTCTGATGTGCATCTGAGAGCAACTCATTTTGGTGCTGTCTTTTTAAATGCACGTCATACCCTGCCCCTCTCCAGGTTGCAGAGGTGACACTCGGTTAAACTCCACCCCGTTCTGCCATTTTTTGTAGTTTTATAGCAGAGATACGATTATCTAGGGGCACAGAAACTTTTTATTTACTCGTTATTCACAAAGGTCAACAACGGAAGACTTGTCCATCCAGCCTAATATGTTCGCGCCATAGTCGGAAACGGAGCGAGATGAAAATGAAGACGACGAACCTGCAGAACAACGTCTTCATATGGAGGTATCGCAATGGTGTGTTAATGCCGGCTGTCTTATTTCAGAATATTAACAATTATATAGTTGACTATCATTCTTAGTTAATTGAAAGTTTTTTTAATATGCTATAACTTAATCCCGGGTTGATGACCAAATGCGACATCCGCAGGCTGCAGCCTTCGGATTGAGAAACAGCACTGCTAAACCATGACCACCGTGTACTTTACTGTTTTTAAAGTTATTTACAGCTTACCGGAGTGCTCTGCTCGTCGTCTCCAAAGATAGAAGTAATTGACCCCTCAATCAGACGAAGTCTATGTGCATTTTAACCGAATGAAACCTTATGTGGCTTGTTCTGTTTCAGAGCCGGTGGGAGACATTGGAAGTCCTATCCTCCAAGACCAGGTTTTGCCTCAGCCACGTATAATAAACAAGGCATACAAGTTTGGATGGGGAGGTCATCAGCCTGCTAAGTCGGAGGCTGCCCAGATGCGGGAGAGAGCTGCTGGTTCTGTTATGGAAGAAAGGAATCAAGACACCAGAGCCTGTTATGCTGGATGGTGGGGATAAAGGACCCTTCAGGGAAAATTCATCTTTGGTTGTGGTGGACACTAGATCGAGTCCTACGCAGCAGGTGGCCATGGGCCAGGATATGGCAGTTAAAGAGTCTTCTTCAGGGAACTCTTCACAAGTGAGCCGGCCTGCACGTGCTCGGAGACCACCAGTTTGGTCTGAGGACTATAACTTGATGTGACTCGAGGACGAGTCCTTTTTGTCCGACGGAGGGAATAGTGTAATGAACTATAAGGTTTTCTTTGTGTCGGCTGAGAAGTGTGTTGCTGACATTGATCTAGACCTGCGAGTTTGACAGTCTCTGTCTCCTCCCTCAGACTAAATGAGGATGATTGGTGTCACCTGGAGGAGAGGAGATTTAAGAGACCTGATGCAAGGTAAGCGGGGGGAGAGGACTAAATGTGAATGGCCGTTTTGCGCTCAGAAAGAGTGGGAACGCTTTGGGTTGCTCGAGACCAATAGGGTCTGTCCGGCAACGAAGATAGTTAGCGAGGGTGCTTATTGTGTGTTGTTAGATATGCTGGGGGGGATTTAGGAGCGCTGGCCACTTATTCATGTGCATGAGAGCTCAGACGCGCCTGGACATTATTATTCGATAACGCGCAGAGCAAAAGACATTCGGTACTGTGCCCTGTTATGGGGTTATTAAAACATTGATCAGCTAACTCCCACCTGAAGCGTGAACATTTATTCTGTGAACTTGAGAACTGACGATTAACTGTTCCTGAATAACGGAGCCTCTCGGATTAAACCCAATCCTAACCAGGAAGAGTCCATCTGTCCGGTTGACGACCGGCTTGACTATGCTTCCCTGAGACCCCGGGGCGCGGTCTTGTTGCCTGGAGACAGGGAAGTGTCTTTTAAACATTTGTTTCAATTGTTTGTATGAATGCATGTATGAGTGTATATTGTTATGTGTCATTTTAAAAGTTATATGTAAAGTGAATAGCATTAATGTATGTGCGATCTTGGGGGAAATGCCAGATCTATCACTGTAAAAATTGTGTGTGTCACAATTTTAGTATTGCGATGGAGTTTTGCAGTGCGAGGTCTTGAGTAACCACTAGAGTGCAGTGTTGTGTGGTGAAGTGTTTGATTAGGTGTCATTTAACCCAGGAAAGCCATATAAATGTGATCTTTAACTTAATGCATATATTTAAATAAGAGTTTTCTAATTATCTATTTTGGGATTGTTAATAAAGTGATATATATTATATATATATTATATATATATATATATATATATATATATATATATATATATATATATATATATATATATATTTTTTTTTTTTTTTTTTTTTGCAAAAGTTCTGTTGTGTGCAGTGTGTACCTTCTTGTTCTCCATTACTTCTAGTAAACCTCTGTAATATTTAAAATAGAAGGTTCATTACACTACTATCCACGAACAAATGTCTTAAGATTTGAATATGTGAAATTCAGAATTTGAATGAACGTGTATCGATTTGTACAAATGTACAAATACAAATGTTTTATTTTGTATTCAAATATCATAATTTGCGCGTGCAAAAAGGGAGATTTGCATTTGTGGATCAGGTGACACGCGTGCATTAATCCCGTTCTGTTCATTTGTATGAGACTTTCATTTCGCCGTTTAAAGCATTTTATGAGCCAAATATAAACAACTATCAATGAATGAACTAAACAGATGTCTTTGATTTTGTTTCCGCGAATTTTTATATTTACGTGAATGTGCATCGATTTGTACAAACAGAGACATATTTGTGAATTCAGTTGGCATATTTCGTATCATTATTTCACAATTTGTGCACACAAAAAAAAAGGATGTGCATTTGGGGATCAGGCGACACGCGTGTATTCATTCTGTTCTGTTCATACGAGTTTTGAGACTTGAGTTGCGTGGTTTGCATTGAAAGATCCACGAGCACAGCTGTGCTAAGAAAACAGTTACCACTAGGTTGCAGTCTAACAGAGTTTCACACATGGCGTCTGGTGTTTTTATAGTATTACGTATATTATCTATATATATTAAATGTATATATTATATATATTATAGCATTACATTATTATCTATATATATTAAAGGTTTTAATGGCTTGGCTATTGAGATGTGTATGTGTGCATAGCCTATGTAATGTATCTTTATTGTCTTTTAATGGTAGGTCAATTATTATTATATTATATTTGGGGGGGCACTTGTGTCAATCCGGGCCTGGGTACAGTGAATGCGTGAGAAAGTGAAACTAAGATAATAGAATGATAGCATCGTCTGCAGATAGTCTGCAGATGCAGTATTAAAGATTAAAATAACTAAAACTGATCAACACAAATATAAAATGCCATAACATAATTGATTTTTTTACCAGCATTAAAACCTTTATAGTTTTTTTCTTTGTGTAACTGCAGCATCCGCCCCATGGATTAGGAAGCTGCAGCAAATGCCTTTGGCTTTTTTCTTTATTGTGAACTGACTGAACACTTGACTCTTAGCTGGGCATTTAGACATTCAAGTTTTCATTATAATTTCTGGGTGAAACATTTTAAACATGATGATCATCTGTCGACCCCACAGTTTCAGCACGTCCTATGCATTATTGCGGAGAGACTTTAACATCTTTTTGTTCGCTCACCATGAGCTGAACGTTTTCATTTTGTACTTTTTTACTTGCATATATTTCAACATATATTCAAGAAACACACATGATATAGTGTAAGTTGTTATAGATAGAATAAGCTTGTTCTGAAATGATGACAAAATCTAAATGACTAAAAATGATCTCTCCATCTTAATTTAGCCAAAATACTGATTCATTCGTTTTCATACTTTATAGATACACGTTTATTTATTTAATCAACCTATCATCGTGCAATACATAGCCTACGCCAAATTCCAGTTTTGCGTGCATACGACAGTCCTTCCCGTTCACTTAAATTGCGCATCTTTTGGTGTCGTTTTATTCATTGGTTTTTTGTTTGTTTTTTAAAAAATTGCCGATTGGGTTTGGATTATAATTGGGGTTTGGATATCATTTTATTTTACAAAAACTTACTCTAACCCAAACCCAAGAGACAATGGTAAAAAACAAATGAGAAACCAATTATTAAAAAAACACGACTAGATGAGCCATAAGGGAACAGGAAGGACTTGCATATCATATTCACTCAAAATTATAATTTTATGCCTGTATTGCACGATAATCACACTGAGTGTTATTTGTACGCATTTCATGAGAATACTAATATATTATTGAAAATGGCCCAAATTAATATGCAGTGCCATTTGTTTAAGCAGGTTATTTAATATACAGGTTTCTCTAAGTTTTTCTCTATATTTAAGCCATGGTCGCTTGGAGTTGGGGTTAGAGTTGGGGTTTGGGTTAGGATGTCATTTTTATATAACAAAAAGTTGTTCTAACCCTAAACCCAAGCGAAAATGGTAAAAAAAAAAACAGAAAACAAATGAGAAAACAATACATAAAACGTCACGAAACGATTCGCCATATAAGTGAATGGGAGGACTGGCGTATCATATGCACGCAAAATCGGAATTTGGCGTATCTATTGAACGATAATCACACTGCGTGTCATTTGTACGCTTTTTGGTGAGAATGGGTTGGTATTCCATTCGTTTTGTACAGTTACAGCGCAGTGTTCTGTAGTTACACTCTAAAAACAAACGGTGCTATATAGCACCACAAGTGGTTTTTTGCTCGTAATCATAGAAGAACCGTTTTTAGTGCCATATAGCACAAGTGAAGCACCTGTGTAGAACTGGTGAAGCACCACATAGTGCTATGTAGAACCATATGTGGTGCTATATGGCACTAAAAACGTTTTTTCTATGATTACGAGCAAAGAACCACTTTTGGTGCTATATAGCACCGTTTTTTTTAGAGTGTATCGACGCTCTGAAAATTTGCACTTAACAAGCCTAAACCATGTTCTTTAATTTATTTATGTATTTTTGTTTAAATGTAGCTGTAGCATAGCTTGTGTGGATGATGTTTCTTCTCCTAAGGGTTAAGACATAGCACCCTGCTTCTACCTTACACTCTAAAAACAAACGGTGCTCTATATAGCACCAAAAGTGGTTCTTTGCTCGTAATCATAGAAGAACCGTTTTTAGTGCCATATAGCACCAGTGAAGCACCTGTGTAGAACCAAATAGGGGCCATATAGCATCACATATGGTTTAACAAAGCACTATATGGTTTTACACAGGTGCTTCACTGCTGCTATGGCACTAAAAACGGTTCTTCTATGATTACGAACAAAGAACCACTTTTGGTGCTATATAGCACCGGTTTATTTTGCACCTCGTTGTTCTAGATTTAAATTATATTTTTAGTAATAAAGGCCGTAAAATCGCATACAGCGGCAAGCAAAATCACCGCAAGGGCAGTGGCGTGTTTACCATTTTGGGGGCCCTAAGCAAAGTCCAAGGACCTGGGGCCCCCCATGTCCCAACATTAAGAAAAAATTTCTTGGTTTAAAAATACAAATAGTGCCCATTGTCTTATTCAAAAGAATAAAGAATCATTATCTGTCAAAAACATAAAGGTCTTGGTTTTACCGCAGTGGTTTCCAAACTTTTTCCAAAAGGCCTCCCTTTTGTACAGAAAAATATTTTTAAGCCTATCTCAGATATATCCTTTGCTGGCAAATTCCTTATAGGATGTATTTAAAATGATGTAATTAATACAGTACTGCAACTTCAGTGTGTGATCTTAAAAAAAAATAAGAAAAAAGCGGAATACTTACCACGCAGACTTTTTATAACTCTGCAATCATTAAATAAAAAATCATTAAATAAGTTAACCGCTTGTGGACAGTAGGGGGCCCCCCAAGCTCGTGGGGCCCCAAGCAATTGCGTGGTTTGCGTGGTGGGTAAACACGCCACTGCGCAAGGGAAAGTCCTTCACCGCTACAAAACTAGTTCAGTAACATTATTTGTAATTTAATCAGTAATTTGATTTAGGAGCTTAATTTAAAAAAAAACGTTACCGTGTGTGTAATACTGTCACTCAGATCAGGATCCTTAAGTATTACTGCCTTTCCTGATCTTGGTGACAGTACATTACATTTTTATTAGATTATACATACAATAATCCAATAAACAGTCGGGATATAAATCCAGGTAAAAATAGGCAAAGAAACGCTCAGCAACGTTCACCAAGGCAAAGCAAGACTTCGCACCGAACAGGTTTGGTGAGATCTAAATGAAGATCTAAATGAAATAAATAAAGTCCACCAAATGAAGAACAGGTGACACGCGCAATCAGTCCCAGGTACGGGCCGATGGGAAATTTAGTAAATGTTAATATTCGGGCGAGTAATCCCTCTGACGACCCAAAGACGAAGCCTGAGGAGCGCTTTTCACAACAGGCAACAGACTTTTCACAATTTATATCACACTAATTATGTACATTTATAAATCATGTTTTCGTTCATAACTTATGAATCAATCAGCAGTTCGAAACTTCAAAGTGTGTATAAGTACTTTGTTAATACAATATTCTATAAGTGCTTAAATATAGGCTATTATTCACATAACCTTAAATAACGTATAATCTGATCTAGGAGCTTAATTAAATTTAGACTCCTAGATCAGATTATAATTTATTTAAGTTTTTAGATCAAATTACTGGTTCAAATACAAATTACTGATCAAATTAAAAATAATGTTACTGAACCTTCCTGTTTTGCATTGGGGATACCATCATTAATGAGTAGGTCCTAAGCAAAGCAACTGATTTCAGGTGTTTTGTCAAAGTCTGTTCCCTTCCCTTTCGTGTAGCGTTTTTATCACGGTATGTTTTTATATATTTATAAAGACTAAAGATTTTAATGGTTTATACAAAAAAATGATAATAATTTAATGTATTCTATAATACAGTTTATTAAATATTTCATACTTTCCCAAGTTTTCTATTGTGGTATTTTTTATAACCTCTCTACTGGTTGTTTTAATAATTATTATGTGGACATTCTTAATAAATACATATAGCACACACCCATGATGTGAAGTGTTATTTATATATAAACAGGCTGGGGCATATTAATTTGTATGTATGTAACACAATAATTGTAGAACACATAGGATATAAACGAAATAATAAAAATAGGAAATTTATTAAATATTTAATAAATGGTATTGTATAATACATGAAAGTATTACCTTTTAAAGTGAATTATACTGTAAAAATAAACCATTAAAGGACAATAAAGATACATTGCATACACTGAAAAAAACAACTTGTAAAATTTACTTAAAAAAATCCTCGTAACAATTTGCACAAACTTTTTTTAAGTAAAATTTACTGCTTTTTTATAAGTAAAACTTACCTACTAAAATCAAATAAAATTTACTTAAAATTGCATGATAAAACATTTGTTAAATAATTAATTAAATTTTAGTTAATTATTTTATTTAGAAGTTAGATTTATTTTAATCGTTTAGGTAAAGTCTATTAGGTTTTTTTTTTTTAATTGAAGCATTGCTGTCCTAATAATATTAAATAAATCATATTTTCTGTTTGTTATTTTCTTTACATATTTCTATGGACCTAGTTACTTTTAGTGTTATAAATGGCATTATAACACAAAACTCATGACTGACAACAAGTCAGTTATTGAATAAACTTGATTCTGAACAGAAACGCACACAAACTGTGTTTCTGATATGCATTATCAGCACTGTGGAGAGAATTACAATACAATGTTCTGAACAGGGTTCATGTAAAGAAACACTGATCACCTTAACGGTGACTTCACAAAATTATTATTTACAACAAAACAACATCAATAATATAAGAGCTTAAACCTTTATGACATTTTGCTAACAAATATTTAAGTAGTTAAAGTTCTTATCAGTTCTTATTCTGTGATAAAGCTTAAAAAATCAAAATATTCAGGCGCAAAGAATTGTGGGTATTCCTTACAACATGTGCAAATAAATGTAAGTAAATTTTACTTAGATTTTTTTAGTTTAATGGATTTAATATTTTTAAGTAAAATGAACTAAGATTTTTTGATTCAAATTTACTTACTTATTTTAGGACTATGTGCAGTGACTATAAAACAGTTAAATAATACAAGAAAATATCTAATAAGACTTACTATTCCCACACAGTTAATTTTTTACATGAATTAATTGTGTATTTATCATCATTTTACTTAGGAAAATCTAGTTCTCAATAAATGTTAATATTATTATGTAGAAATTATGAGAGTTAATCTAATAAATATTACTACACCAACAAGTTCGTTTTTTCAGTGTACATGCACACATACACATCTCAGTAGCCAAGCCATTAAAACATTTAATATATATAGATAATATACGTAATGCTATAAAAACACCAGACTAAAGGGAAACAGAAAACATAATACACCGCCATGTGTCAAACTCCGTTAGACTGCCACCTAGTGGTAACTTTTCTTAGCACAGCTGTGCTCGTGGATCTTTCAATGCAAACCACGCAACTTAAGTCTCAAAACTCGTATGAACAGAACAGAATGAATACACGCGCGTCGCCTGATCCACAAATGCACATCCTCTTTTTGCGTGCACAAATTGTGAAATAATGATACGAAATATGCCAACTGAATTCACAAATATTTCTCTGTTTGTACAAATCGATGCACATTCACGTAAATATTAAAATTCGCAGAAACAAAATCGAAGACATCTGTTTAGTTCATTCATTGATAGTTGTTTGTATTTGGCTCATAAAATGCTTTTAACGGCGAAATGAAAGACTCAATATGCTACTGCGGTTACACGTGTGGATACTGTCGATCAGCGATCGGCGCCCGTTTTTGCACGTCGATGCATGCGACGACGCAAAAGTATAAATGAAAACCGATGCGGAACCTGCGCACAACTATAACGAGCCCTTTAGTCTTAAAAAAACTTTGCAGTACTGTATCTCAGCCGATGGTGTACATTTAAAAAAAAAACTCCCCATTTCTCCGGGCTTACCATAACACTGGGACCGGCACTACCATAACACTGTTGTACAATGCTAGAGGCTGGGTTAATTTTTTTTGTAGTTGTTTTTAGTATTTTTGGTATTTTTCAACATGTTAACTTAAAAATAACTTACATTTTTTTGCATGTGCATGATTGTTAAAGAACTAAAAATGAGTACCAAATATAAATATCACAGGTAAACTTTGGCACTTTTCATTAAATATTCAAGAAAACTTCAAACTAAAGTTAGGTACTCCTCTCACAAAAAAAGTGCATGAGTCAGGCAGCATTCAAAACACAGTATATACACCTATATACAACCTAGCCGTAACCAAAAAAAAAAAAACACGACTTACGGATGCCATTATTAGGACTCACTCATGCGTGTAAATGAAAAGGCCAAAACTGAAAAAAAAAAAAACACATCAAGCCCTAGCACTAATTCTAACCTAAGACTGCTGCATCTGCTCTCTCTTTTGGGTGAAGGCCTTAAATGACCTTGCAGGCAGTCCAGAGACCTGACAGCCCTTAATAAATAGGGTGTACGCCTCTTTGTGGATACCTCCAAGTGACACCAAACTAAGTTCTTGGCTTGTCCGGCTCTTGCTGGTGTTGATTGGCAACACCATTGATATAGACCTCTCTGGGATATGGTCCTCTTCCTCTCCCAGTTGGACATTTTCCGGTTCACTGTCCTCTGCTGGAGGAATTCTTATTGTAGGTGGTGGGCCCAGACTCTTAGGACCTACTTTAGAGTGAATACCAAGCCCCAACTGATACAGCTGAATTCCTTTTACATTGTGAGGCACCTCGACCCGTGCTGGCAGCAGAATTTCAGCTTTGCTGACGAGGTCCTCCACGTGTTTGAGGTACTGCTCTGCACACAATGACATAGCCTTTGTCTGTGCCGGATGCATGAGCCCACATGCAGCAATCACCCCACTCACCGGGTGTTTATAAAACGGTGACTGGTGAGTGTGGGGAGAGTCACAATACAGCTTCATATGGTTCAGCCAGGGATGCTCTGGCATCTCCTCCAGGATGCCATACATTAGTTGACTAATGTCCAGTTCTCTGGAATCCAAATTTGTTTGGAAATTTGCAGTCTCATGCATGGACAAATTTGTATACATTTGCCCCCTAGATCCCGTCACTCTTTCTAGCCCAAACCTACACCACATCAGGTGGGTGAGGGAGCCTATAAAGCCCACACGCTCAGTCCTGATGGACATAGCAACGTGCACTAAGATGCTGTAAATATCCGTAATGTCCACTAGATCAGACAGGCACAGAGGAGAGGAGTCTTTTTGCCCAAATAAGCTTAGGGTCAAAATGACCTTTACACCCTCAGGGACCACAGCAATGGCCTTGTCAATGGCCTGATCAAGAAGCAACAGAATACATTTTTGATCAGAAGCACAAACTGCCATCTTGGACAGATTTCCTATAGTGTTCTTTTGCAAGGTGGACCTGGCCTTTGAAAAAGAATTGAGGTCCATCAACAAGCCTTTGAAATTGGCTAAGATACATTTATATATGTCAATGGTCATAGCTCTAGCGTCAGAGTTTGTGAAAAACTGTTTTGACGCCCTCACTTTGTCCCTTGGCACAAGGGACAAAGTCAGGTGCCAACCACCATCAGCAAATGTAATCCTGACCCCATGGCATTTTTTATATTCCTCCAGCAATTCCTGGGAAAAGCTGGCAGTGTGGATGTGTTTTTTAAGAAATGCCCAAGTCCTTACTGGCCATACATCACCCAAAAAAAGCTGATGAATACGAGTACATTGTGTAGAGCAACTTCAGCTCCACAACCACCACATCAACAGAGTAACACAAGTCTTCCGGGGAGAAGTGTGGGGTGAGGAAAAAGACCAATCTCATTTCTTCATCTCTAAGGAACTCGAGAGGTGTTTAATAACCCTTATAAGCATCATATAGGCAATAGGTATTGCCCCAAGCATAACAAACCCAACCGGTCTCCAATGTGTCTAGACAAAGAATAAGCTGAAAAAGTGTTTTAGAGCATTTTGCATTAAATATTTCATGGTTTTTAATATTGCTTAAAGATTTAAATATTTTTATCTATTTATTGGAAGGTCGTAGAAACCTTAAACCAAGTTCTACCCCCCCCCAAATTCCAATGGTCAACGGCCTTTCCAATGGTACCACGCCCGACACTGTACAACGTCGGGAAATACGCGTACAAACGTTCGTTATTTTAAACATTCGTAACTCGTGAACCATACATCGTAAAAATACGGGGGTGGTACCGTTGGAAAGACCGTAATAATTAACTTATTGCAATTTTTAATAATCAGTGTCAAGATGGTTTAAAAATAAAAATCAGAATAGCACAAAATGTCCTTTGGATCTCTTGAGAGTTAAGTGACATTCTTTTCACTTATGTAGTAATATTATAAAAAAAGATAAAATAATGTCATGCATAATGTTACGGCCCATAACCAAAATTAAATAAGTGGATTGAACACATGAATCAGTCAGTCACAGACACTTAATGCACTTTCCAAGATGCCAAACGCCTTCATTTACTTTGCAACAATAACACTGATTCAAAACAAACAATAAACTCTACATAATTCAAAGATAATATTACAAACTGTTCATAATGAGGTATATTAACAAAAATATCAGTAAACAGGCAGGGACAGCTAAGGAAACAGAAGCCTGACTACAGCTGCTCTCACCATCAGTTCGTACCTGGATCCTGATAAACTAAAGCAGGTGAGTATTCCGGGCCTTTGCTTTTCTCGCTAAACTTGCTAACTAAACAAACAGTGACAGAGCTGCGGCTGCGTGTGTGAGCACAAAAGGAGAGACTGAGGCTTTGTCCACACAAAGCCGGTGCATTCCCTATCCGATTATCATTTTTCTCGTTCTAAAAAAAATAATCCGTAAACACGGCGTCGTCTCAAGAAATATCTGCGCACAAACGAAACCACTGAAACCGACTGAACCCTAACCCTAACCAGATCAGTATGGGGCGCTGTACTTCTGCCACAGATATACACTATACACGGAGAAGAAGACTTTGAGCATGCGCATAACCTTGCACGCTGTATACGAACCAAGAACAAGTGATGGCAAACGCAACAACTTCAAGAGCAAAAGCCTCTTTTTGTCTTTCTCCTGGTTGTCTTCCGTGGTGGATCTAAGAGCATGTGGCGTATGGTGTTGTCCATTATTGCTTGTTGCTCACCCCAACTGCATAAAAGCAATAGATTTTGCTGTAATAAAGCTAGTAGGCTTAGTAGCTTCTGTAGCACGAACACAATCATGTAGTCCCCCATTATTATTGTTGTTGCTGTTACGTGTGATGCTGCAGACACTTGATGTGATGACGTTTTCGCTTCACAAAATATACAGATAGGCTGTACACACGAAACCGCAAGGGTGTCGATTTCAGATTTATCCACTTTAGGACCCGGTTTCAAAAAATAGCTGTTCCAGTCTCCCAAAATGCCGGATCCGTGTGGACGAAACGCCAATACGATAAAAAATGTATACGTATAAAGTGATTCGCGTCTCCGTGTGGACAGCCACTGAGAGAGACTGCCATTATCCCATCCACGCTCTTATCCAGAGTATTGAGTTTTCACTCCTTGCTGAAGTTGCTTTTAGTTTGCTCACTGAATAACGCAAAAATGCACAGTGGGAAAAGGTCTACATGTGAATCAATACATATGAAATTAACAAGCACATTATTATCTGCATATCATTATATACCGCTGTTATGTTTCTACTTGAATAGAAAACAAGATACTGTTTTGTGAAAAAGTTGATTTATTATACACAAGACATGCAACAGACAGTCAGCGGCCACGTTTGGAGGTGCCGCCCCTCCCTCCTCGAAACGATCCACCCCTGACTTTTTTCCTAACCCCAGAAGACTGCTCTTCATCATCAGCCGCTTCTTCTCTAGGTTGAGCTCTTTTTCTCTTCTCTCCATTTTCCTTCATCTCCTGAAAGACAGAGCATCATCAGACACACTCGTTCACTCGAGAACAACCAATGCACTTGTTTCTCATGAATAGTGACACGTACGATTCTTGCAAATCTCTGAGCTTCGCTCACTCGCTCCATCAGCATCATGACTTCCTCTTCCTGAGTCGGAAAGGCGGGAAGTTTCTTCCCAATCAATGTTTCTATTCGCTGGAAGAGCTCAACATCATATCTACAAACATAGAAAACATTCAGCCAAAGAGATGCTGTTTTAAAGTACATCAAAAGTTTTTTTTTTCATTAATAAAGCCAAGCACCAAATTAAGTGTAATTTTAAAAATTCCATAAAAGTCCACTGGCACAGCTGCAAGGCTGAATACAGTTATACATCACATCTTAAAATGTTTTTTTTATTTCTGTTACCTGTTGCTTGAAAAAAACTGAACACACTAGTAAAAAAGACTCTGTTCAGATATCCTTCTTTAATGCTAAGGCTGTACTGAGGTCAGTCTGGCATTGACTCAAGGTGTGGTTTAAACGGAGACTGTGCGAGAGCAACAGGAGAAGTGGCTTCATCTTGCAATGGCAGACTGCAAAGTTTGCAGTTTCCGTAACTTTTATAGACACGGAGCATATTAATCTTGCAGAAATCTATGCAACACATTTAATCGTCCCATAAAGAGCCAGAGTCTGTGATGCTCTACCCAATAAAATTACAAATTTACACACAGCACCTTTAAATCCTAAATTGGTGATTATTCCTCATGCAAGTGTATAACGGTGTGTGTAAGAGTGAAATTGATGCATAAATGGACGGACCCGACGGGAACTTGATCCGGACCCGCGTCCACTTCATATTACAAGTGCATTAATTTCTATGTGACTGATAAATGTGTGCATTTGCTACTTTAAATATGCATATTAAACTTGTAAACAATTCGTTTAGTTTTATTTTTGTTATTTAAAAATTTCCTGTGTGACACTGTAGCCATCACACCCATATATTATGCACAGCTACTTCATGTACTACGGCATTTGATCAGTAAGTCCTTATCAATCTGAAATCACTGTTGGTTTGAGTCGTTTAAAACATGCATTTGAAAAAGCAACACTCGTCAAACATAATCATTATACATATTCTTTATTATCATGAAAATACCTGAAAAGGTTTGAAGAAGAGCAATATAAATATATCCTTAAGACATTTCCTGGAGCTACGTGTTTCTGGTTCTTCGTCTGCAGCGCATATTGAGTTTCTGCACGAGAGTGCCCCCTGGCTTATGGATGTAGCGGCATTTCACCGTAATTCATTGAGAAGCATAGCAAGCGTCATCAGCCAATTTATAGGTACACGTGCACCCCTAATTTTGCTCAGTGTCTCTGCCTACCAACCACACTTTTTTGCCATGGTTTATGCATCTAATAGAGAACAAACTGTGCCATTCTCTAATTAGGTTGCTCTGTATTTTGCACCTGGTTACTTTTGGCATATTTCTTGTGTTTATGTTTTAAAAATTTTTTTTACTTTAAATGCAAAATAAACTTTTTTTTCCTAAACTATGTGTGTTGATTTCTTATATAAACAAATGATTTACATAAAGTTTTTCCGGACCTATGAAAATGATGAGAATTCAGATTTGGACCTTTGAATATAAACTTTGAGAACCCCTGGTTTAAATGTTTATCATCAACACACACTATTTTTTAAAAGTGGAGGCAGGCTGCTCTGCTGCTCGCAGTCGCGAAGGAGTGCAGAAAAATAACGAAAAGGGCAATACAATCAAAACAAAACGAAATAAACATGAAAAGAAATAAACATGCAGGTTGCCTTACCTTACAAATTCGCTATGCATCAATTAAAATGTAATGCTTTAACATAGAACATGGCTATGTGTGTATCCAACAGTTAGGAAAAACTAAGAAAGAAGTCCAATCTCAAACATGAAAAAATTACACAGCATTCTTGCATGACTACAGGAAGAAGTCTTTTATAGATTGTATCTTAGATGCTATGTGCATATATTATGTGCAGTACTTAAGGTTTTAATCCAGACCTTCATTTACATTTTCCCCCGGTGCTGCGGGCGGAGACGAAAAACACCTTTGCAACAGGTGCATTGTGAATGTATGTGTGTGCGTAGCGGACTCCTGCGATAGGTTAAACGTCTTTCTTTTACAATCATCAATGGCTCAACGTTGCTTTTAATTAAATTGAAAAATATAAAAAGATGAAGGAGCCTAAAAAGCCTGGCCTGCGTGTATATGTATATATGTGTATGTCGTGGATGATCAGGGTTTTTTTGGGTTGCTGCTTGTGTCTTCAGCTTTTAAAAATCTTGATATTTCACGTTTGGATGAAACAAAAGCACAGTTTGCACAAGACTCGTAACTTACCTAATCAACATCACTTTCCTCATATCCAAACAATGGAGTATGACCCTTTTCGGGGAACTAACGTACGTATTTCTGCACTTTCGTCTAGTTGCTCTGCCATTATGTTCGTTCAAAATGAATGACTGTAAATTTTGTGATGCCAACTTAATTCTACCATAATACAGACCGCGCTTGCAAATATCCACTCCGTTTACTCTGACTCAGCCCATATCAAGCAAACACATTGCTTAATTCTAGACCGTCTGCTTTGTGCTCGGTCTTTACACATTAATCGCGACGATTGTCTTTAACTAACCGTGGGCCGCACATATTGTTATCATGATAAAAATACGATTAATCGTGCAGCCCTATACAGTGGATTGACGCAAAAGTGTCATTTTACCATAAAATCATGAATGTAATGCCAAGTGTGTTTAAACAGTCATGACTTTGAGCAATTTAACAGAAAGCAATGACATTTAAAATCACACTGTTGCCAGAAGACTGCGCTGTCATTCACTCTCTGCTCACGAATTGAATCCTCATGCATTTCTATGGGTTAGGGTTACTTCTAATGGAGGTGTTCAACTATAACCGTCTGTCTTACAGTTATATAATAACCGTCACACTCTTAGTTAAAATTATTAAAAACACTTTCCTTAAAACTGCTTTACTGCCAATTTATCCTGCAATAAACTACTTGTAGAACTGTTGATATGTGTTGGTATGCGTCACATTTTATATTGCATTATTTTTAGTTTGTATTACGAGGCCTAATTGTAATTGATTTGTGCATGGTCTTTGTTTTTGTAGAAGTAATTTGAATTCTATCTTATGGTTTCCCTTATTTCAACGTGCACTCCATTGTGCAGCTCAGCAAAAAAGACCGCCCAGGCAAGACCATAATCCAAGCACATGAAAGCATTAGAGTCGATGAAGTCTTGCTATTGGACCCGCAGTCCACCCATGCCTATCGATTCCTGACCCGCACCCTTATGAGTGAGATGTTTAAAGTCCCCCTGCGATGAAAATCTAATTTTTAAAGTTGCTTATAAGAAAGAAAATACTAAATGAGAAAAGAGTGTTGGGTTGCATTCAAGTTGTTTTCAAGCGTGAAGAAATTATGGTCAGAGGAAAACTTTGTCATATGTTATTATGATGCTCAAAGATGAGTTAAGTGATAAAATCATCAGCTACAGAGGGACTAACAAACAGACAAGTTTAAGAAAGAAAAAAACACTGACTGTGTGACAAATGTGATGGATTTTCCCGATCTCCCTGCTCTCGCAGTGCGGCCCACACGATGAATGTAATCCTGAAGAAATAAGGAGGGTTTACATTAAAAAACAAAACTCCAGAGAAAAGCGTGTGTGTGTGTGTGTGTGTGCGCGTGTCTGTCAGTCTGTGTGTGCGTGCGAGTTTACCTTTGAGTGTGTTGGGATGTCAAAGTTTATGACACAGTCCACATGTGGTATATCCAGCCCACGAGACGCCACATCAGTGGCCAGCAGCACTGAACGAGACTTAGACTTGAACTTGTTTAGAGCTCCCAGACGTTTGTTCTGAAAAACAAAACCACCATCAGCATCAACACTTCCTAAAGATCAACAACAGACGCCAATATCTTAATGTGAAGAATCTTTTTCTCTCAAAGGCAGAATAAACTTTAATGTAAAGCTGCTGTGAAACCATCTGTACTGAATCAAACGCTAGAGAAATAAAACTTTCACAACAATGACAAGAGATTTTAAATGTTGGACATTGATGTGTTCTCTCTCTCTCTCTCTCTCTCTCTCTCTCTCTCTCTCTCTCTCTCTCTCTCAATTTTAATTCAATTTTCAATTTAAAGAACTTTATTGGCATGATTGTGTCACTTACAATATTGCCAAAGCATTATACATAAAACAAGAAACATACAATAACACAATATTAACAAACATTAAGGTGCAATTAAGCTAAGGTGCTGGGTGATGGATGAAGTACTATTGCAAATAAAATAAAATAGAATCAGAGGATATTTACAATATAAAGTAGACTTTGAAATATAAACATTTGAAGTATACAAATATACATTTATGGAGGCAGATGAGAGGTAAAATAAAAGTACTGTACAAGATCAGGGCTGTGGATTATTTCTGATGGTGTGTAACTGATAAATGAATTTAGCAGCAACTGATGGGTGTCTGTCTTCCCCCAGTAACATCTTCATTTGATCTGAATCTGAAGAGTTATGAAACTCTGGTATGAGCTTTGAGATTTTGTCAAAGTGTTTTTCTCTAAGATCTTTATATTTACCACAGTAAAGGAGAAAGTGTGTGTCTCTCTCTCTCCCTCGCTCTCAGCTAAATCAGCATTATATTTAAAAAAAAAAAACACATATGTGATAATTAGTTTGATTCTGAGCATGTACCTGACTCATCTGTCCGTGAAGAGGAATTGCTGTGATGCCAAGGTTTCTGAGCAACAGCGCCACCCGTTGAGTGTTATTACACGTGCTGCAGAAAACCATGAAGGAATTTCCAGCCAGTTCATTCAAGATAGAAACCAGATAACAATCCTAAAACACAAACATCAATATATATCATCAGCTGCACACATTACAGTCACTTTCATGAGGATTTATAATAAACTATGAGTTAGTTTTATGTGTGTGTGCGTAGTAAATAAAGCAGAAGCTGGAGAACAAAACTATTCAATTATTTATTGACAGAGCCACAGAAGACTTAACTTTGCTTAATACTTTCATATAAACATGTTCTAGTTTCAACTTAGATAGAAAAGCATTTTATACGATTTATAAACTCTGGTGCGCATCTTGAAACAAAACTATGGCACTGATGTATCTTGAGATATGTTAGTTGGAGCTAAACTCTGCAGGGCACCGGCTCTCCAGGATTGGGAGTGAAGAACACTGACTTAAAGGCAGTATTTAAACAACTTCGACCTGGGACACACTGGATATTTATAATTTGAGATCGAAGAGGCTCCAAAGTGTCCAGGAGCAGCAAAATAATCTCAACACCACACATCAGAGGTTTTTTGGACAAAAAAATGAGCTACAGTAATCACTAATTGGTTCACGACCCCTCTCAAACACTGAAGGTGCAAATCTCAAATTTTTGGGAAAAAAATATGGTGGGGAAAATGTTCATACAACAGAAAATGCTGTAGGTAACTAACAATATACTGAACACTACTAAACATAAACAACTTATATCACCACCTAAAATAAAATGTCATATTTATCCATAATTCTTGAGCATATAATTATTTTTAGATATTTTTCAAGTGCTTGAATTTAAAAAGCCAATCAGTTGTCCAACCCTAACCTAACCCTAACGTTCAATCATGTGTCCTGTCATCAGTTTTAATGGTTGTCCATATTTTCAAACATTCAACATACAGCTTCTTAACCTAACACAATGAACAATGTCTTGATATATTCTGATCCCTATAACAGCAGTAGGATTTGTGAATAGTTTCTTCTTAAACCTTATATTTGGATGGGATGAATATGTAATACTGCTGCAGTTTGTCTACGGTGGCGTATTTGGTGGAAACGGCACATTTGACAGGATCTCGTAGCGCCGCCCGCTGGAGTTTCTGCACCTGAAATGAGTAACACAAAACATTAACGTCCCTGTCAGTGCTGTCGGTTCACAACACTCACAGCTTTAAACTCTTACACCCTGAAGCTATTTTGGGGATTTTCGCCTGGATTTGGCCTACCCAATTTCAAAAGCTTCTCATACCCACAAGCAGAAGTGCACATACAAAAGTTTGGTATCATTATACAGGAAACCCTTTGAAATTACATAAAACACTGTTAAAAGTGCTCAACATGGTTGTATGTGTTGTCAGTCCTCTAATAAACACAAAAATAAGTAGGTTCTTTTTGATGTTTTTTTTATGAAGTCTGTATTTAAAAGTGTATAACTCTGGCCCTGAGTGGTAATATTAAATCATATAAAAAATTGTGGGGGGGTGATAGTGTAAATTAAGTGTAAATAACTTTCTTACAGTAAAACATATCTCAAAGTGATGCATATCTGCAGAAAGTAGAGTCTCTAAGCTTTCAAACAGTATCTCATATGTGGTACTGGGTCCATGACAGACCATTAAAAATTAAAAGAATGTTTTATATTAAGTCAAAATAAAATAATTCTGGACCCGGTACAGGGTCCACAGAGTCAAACAAGTTAAACTCTTTCTACCTTCTTCGTCATTGTTGCTGAAAACAGGAAAGTTCGTCTCTCTCGAGGAATCACTTTCAGAATCTTGTCCACCTGACAACACAGAAACTCATTGGGTGAAATATTTCTATACCTCAATGATATGATACCATATTACTATCCTACCCCCAAGAAACAATATTATTCACAATAATCTTTATAGTGACCAGCATTCACAAACTACAGGACCAGAATGAAAACTCTGAGTCAGATAAAACACTGTATTGTTAGAGATCATATACAGACGTGTGTTTACCTCAGACTCAAAGTCCATGTTGAGAATGCGGTCGGCTTCATCCATCACCAGGTACTTCAGCGCTCGCAGGTTAAAGCCTTTGGTATTTTCTAGATGATCTATCAAGCGGCCTGGAGTTGCTATGAGAGATCAAATGTGAAGAAGCATTATAATGAAATAATATGGGTAATGTGAATCGGATTGAACACAGTGAGCTTTTTTAAAAGGATAGTTTGGTTAAAAATGATATTAAACCCATGATTTCCTCATCATCAAGCAGTCTGAGATGCATATGTCCATCATTTTTCAGACCAACACATTTTCAGAAAATGTATTGGGTCCGCTCCCTTTGTACAAAAAAATTTCCATTTATCTTCCACAAAAGAAATCCAAACAGTTCCAGGGAGGTAAACAAAGGCCTTCTAAGGGAAATCCGTGTGGTGGTGGTGTAGAAATTTCTGTTTTTAAAACTTAATAGCGTAAAATTACCAGCTTCCAGTAACGCCACCATCTTAGTAGCGTCACATTTAGATTAGAGCGTATGCAGTTTGCGGAGGGTTCTTTGCTATCCACATGTCGTCATACGTCACTAAGAAAAGTGTGTACACTACGCTGACACTCTCTCCTGAATACAGAGGAGTCTAAGGGTGCACCCACACTATCCAAACCAAACTGCGCTGGTTAAGCACGACCGGGCCCACTTGCAGAGGTGGGCTGGAGCTCGATTCACTTGTACTTTTGTGAAGAACAGATGCACCTTTTTTAACAACTGAAAGATCTAGGACAGGGGTGTCAAATTCAAGGCCAGCCGCCTCATTTTATCTGGCCCGTGAGACTTTACAATTATTTTGTTAATATTATAATTTTTATTTTGTGCAGGGTATTTCCTGCATTATTTTTTTAGCAGCTGCCAAAACTAATTATTGTCCCTCTAAAGTTTCTCAATGCGAAGGCTGCAGCCTCCGGAGGTCGCATTTCTAGGCTGCTACGTCTTATATATATATATATATATATCATGTATATATAACCTTTATTTAACCAGAAAGAAAACTCATTGACATTAAAAATCTCTTTTCCAAGAGCGTCCTGGCCAAGACAGCCAGCAGCACAAATTAGCAAGGTTACAGACATGACAACGTATAACATTAACATATAGCATAATACAATACATAGCAAGTTAAAAGATCATAAAATATCCAAGTGTCAAATATATTATCACAAGCGAAAACAACAGCAGGGATCGTCGTAACATATCATCATAACATTTACAGCCATTTTGAATAGCCTTCATGCAGGGCCTGAAGTTAACTTTTTGACCACCTGCCACATTGACTTTTTACCAGCCAGTTTTGTTTTTTCCTAAATAGTGAATGATAACGATGTCTTTATTATATTAATTACATCTTCATAATCCTCACATGGGAATCCTTGCTCCGCAATGGAAAGTTAAGTTTATAAGTGTTAAAAGACAAAGTGAATAGACGCATCGTGTGCTCACAGATACTGAATTGCATGCATCCAATGTCTTACTAATGCTTTATAAAATCACATCTTTAAAATAGCCTACAGTCTTGTGTGTGCGTGTGTGAATGCTCAAGACAGTGAAGTTTAGCACATTAGCGTATTATGTCATACTTTGTGCTGTCATGTATAATTGTTTAATAATATATACTTATTTGAGCATGCTTCATGCAATTAAAACTTCTGTTTTAATTGTGATATGTCTTTCGAAGCAAGAAAGCTTCAATGTGAATGAAGCACAATAGACGATATACACTGAGACAATGGCTGAAGTAATATGCAGCAAGTCGGCTATATGGTTACTCGGATCAGAAGAGACTGAAATAACTGGAAAAAAGTTACCCTCCAAGAATCAAGTTTTATGTGTGTTGCGCGTTTTTAAATGGTACCGTTTTTGCAAAAACATGTGATTTCAGAAATATTCAAAGGCTTTGAGCAACCTCTAGATATTGTATGAACAATTCAAAATTTTGAACAGTGTGCTTTTATTGATATCCTAACACATTTAGGGGTGAGAGTTGAACAATTAAAAAAAAATTGGCACATTATAAGGATCAACCCTAATGACTAAGTCACCCAATGGACATTTTTTTAGAATAAAGCCTTTAAAGGAATAGTCTACCCTTTTGCCATATTAAACTATGTTATTACCTCAACCTAGATGAATTAATACATACCTATCTTTTTTCAATGCGTGCACTGTACAGCGCGTTATGAATGTGTTAGCATTTAGCCTAGCCCCATTCATTCCTATGGTACCAAAAAAAAGTTTTATTTTGTGGCACCATACTTACTGGTATAACTCCTCATGTAACAGTCTTTAAATAGGGAAAAGACGGAAGTGTTTGGTGGCTTCCCTGTTTGGTACCATAGGAATGAATGGGGCTAGGCTAAATGCTAACACATTCACGACGCGCTGTACAGTGCACGCATTAAAAAAAGATAGATATGTATTAATTCGTTTAAGTTGAGATAATAACATAGTTTAATATGGCAAAAGGGTAGACTATTCCTTTAAGTCATGTCCTTTGCTAGTTTATGATATCCAATGCATTTATATATAAAACCTTGAACACACAAAAATACTACCAATATAACCCAGAGAATTTCTTGAGTTTGTAATTAATACTATAATATAAAGAAATGATCTAGATTTAACCCCTAACTTGTCTTTTTACACCTTCATATTCAGAGATTTTGAGAATTGTACAACAGAAGATTAAAGATTTATATAATGTTCTTACCAATGATGATGTGAGGTTTCTTAGCAAGTACAAGCGACTGAGACATCATATCAATTCCTCCAACAACAACAGCTGAAACACAAACACACAATCATCTCTGAATAAACAATCCTTTAGGGTTATTACATCAGTCACTGCCTAACAGAGCACACAAAAATGATTTTAATTTTGCTTTGATCCCAATCATTTATTTTAATGTAAAGTGTTAATCTTATTTATATTCTATACAGTCAATCACCCGCAACGTTAATTGTTGCTGTAAATCACTGCTATAAAGAATACTTTAAAAGTCATTTTAATTGTAACATAATTATTATGATCCTCATCAATGGTGAACAGTAAATGAGTCGCATGCTTTAAGACACAATAGTGATGTCCGATTCATTTTAGTGAACATATTGAATCAGTTCCTAAATCAAATTGACTGATCTTACAGCAGTCAGTGCACAGATTTAAACATCAAATCTGAATCTGATTTAAAGTCACTGAATTGTTCGTTCTTGTCTGATTTAAATGTGAAAGACTGATGGTACGTTGGATTGATGACTTTCATGATTGTCAGAAGGAAACCTGATGTAAAACCCATTGTGTGATTGAACACATTAGGGATGGGAATCGCAGGATACCTCACGATATGATTCGATGCACGATACATGGCTACGATAACGGTGACACCAGGATGCAGTGATTCTCTAATACTTGCTAACCCTATGATGATACATAACAATATCTGACAAACTATAAAAACAAAATGCCCAGGAAAAGATTAAGTGCAATTTTTGTCTCTTTATGCAAGTCCACAACATGTTTTTTTAGGTACAGGGATCTAGGGTTGCTGAAGTGACAGAATTTTCTAACCCTAACCGGGTTCAACTCTGCTGAATTCAGGCAGCAGACACATTCAGTTGTTAGTGTGTTTGCTCTCTCTAACAAAACTAAATTATTTAATTACAAGAAAATATCAAAACACTGAAACACAATTTTTTTTTGGGGGGGGCGGGCTCGCAAACTTCTTATCTTTCAAAATTAGTCTAATCATTCATGTGTTTAGCGCTACCCTGAGGAGCCATAAAGTAATGAGGCTGGAAAATCTATTCAAAGCATCTTGTTTATTAATTAATTTATTGTTATTTTATGCCAGCGTATCGGTTGTCATATTACCAGAGACAGTCCAACGATTCATCACTGTGTCGATATATCGCCCCACCCCTAGAACACATTAGTGTATCGCCGCCTGTATGAGTTAGCCTATATAAGATTAATAACTAAAAATAATAGCAATGCTTCCCACAGCAATAGCACATATTTTAGTAAATGGAAATTTTGTATTTTACAGATGAATATTAAATGTCTGCATCCACTAATCTAGCTTGACAATACAAAGTCAAGAATCTCGGTTCCGATACTTTTCGGTACTTTTCATGAAAAGGGAGAACCACTCTCAAATATCATTGCTGTGCTTTATTTTAAAACTGGGACAACATTCTAATAATATAACACACTAATAAATGAACATATGAACAGCAGATTTATTAAACATTTGAACAAAATATGAAAAACATCTCTATATGCAGTGGTTATAGTGATAACTGCTAACATTCACTTAACCATAACATGGCAATGGAAACGTGAGTTGCACACAACAACATGAAATGTGTCTCTTGCAAATCTGGGATGCGTTCATTCTTAAAAGTATCGACACTAATACATTTAGGAACCGTGAAGTCTTTTTATTTCAGAGAATCGCGGTACTTTTGAAGTATCGATGCATCGTGCAACACTAGTACTGACCAATGAATACTTGAAATATGAACTCTGCGATTCAACTCCTCCCATTAAAGAGAGCAGTGGTGTGAAGAAACTAAAATAAAAGTTGTTATTTGGAGGCAGGGCTCGACATTAATGCTTGTCTGGGAAAACTAAATGTGAGAGAGTATTTGACTTGCCCAAGCGAACAAGTAACTTGAAATTGCCACACATGCGGACATGTCATGTAACCAGGCTGATTAAACGCGGGGTTGGGGTCAAAGCGGAGCTCAGTGATTTTTGTACAGTAGAGATGAAGTGAAGATTTAACCGCTGGATTCACATGGACTATTTTAACTAAGTCTTTACTGCCTTGAACGTGGTAGTTGCAATACTGTCAATCGGGGTCATAAAGTTCTTAGATTTCATCTTAATAGGTTGGTTTCACGTGACGTCACATTGCTGTTTCGCGAAAGCGCGAAACTCAGATGGAGGGCAGGAAGTGAAGTAGCTGGATCTGCCGTATGTTAAAATGCCTATGTTTTGTGTAATTTACGGCTGTTCCAATCGTTCTAACCGAGAAAAAGGAAAGGGGGTTTATAGAGTTCCAAAGATTGTCGTTCATAAAGGTGAAAAATGTAAAAATCTCACAAAACAACGACGGAAAAAGTGGATTTTAAGCGTACGTCTGCCGTCGGTAGGAGCAAACTCTGCTAATGCCCGCAGCGATCACTTCGTCGGAGGTATGTTGATGGTTTTTGTGGCTGTGTTTATATAACATTAGGTTGACGTTAAATGCTCATTTACGTAGTAATGATTATTAAAGGCGCTCTAAGCGAATTGACGCGTTTTAGACCATAAAACATTTTTTGTTACATACAGCAAACATCTCCTTACTATCTGCTTGCTGCCTGTCCGCTGATCAAACTGTAAAAAACGCGATCTCTGTAGACAGCCCAGGCTTCACAAACTGCAATATAAACACAGTTGCCAAACCTAGCAGCACAAAACAAAACAAACGGTTCCAGCCAATAAAAGACAAAAAGGATTTGGGGGTGGGGGTTGGGCGCGTTTATGAAAGCACGGAAGGGAGGGGGAGGAGTTAGCTACGCTCCGTCTGTTTGAAAACAATTCAAACGTCAACAAAAACTAACGTCTCGCAGATTCGCTTAGAACGCCTTTAAGTAACCGGTAGTCTAATGGACTTCATTTCTACTTTTTAGGCTGCCCTAGTGCTTTTTTTGATCATGTGATCACGCAGCACGCAGCATGCTATCCAGACGCTGCTCAAGCTTTTCGAATTTAACTTGAAAAGACTCTTTAAAAATTAAAACTAAGCTTCACAAACTAAAGGAAAAGAAAAATGCCGCCGAAAATGAAAATTGATGAAATGGAGGAAATAAAGAAATCATTGAGTTTTATGTCGGAAGAGTTGAGCAAAGTCTCTAAACAACAAACAAAACTCATGGAGCTAATGGACGAAGTGAAACTCCTTAAAACAATAATAAAAGAAAAGGATGAACGGATTATGAATCTGGAAAGGAAAGTTGACGATTTGGAACAATACACCCGTATGGAGGATATAATCATAACCGGATTGGAGACACGACATCGAACGTATGCCAGAGCGGCAGCGAGTGTTGATAAAGGTGAGGACGCACCGGCTCATGAACTACAAACATTAGAACAACAAATAATACAGTTCTTCAACAATCTCAACATGCCGATTAAAAGTAATGACATCGCTGCTTGCCATACGTTTCCTAAAAGGGAAAATGGAAAGGCGAATATTGTAGTTCGCTTCATTAATCGCAAAAGCAAATTGGAATTGCTCAAGGAAGCAAAGAAATTGTCTGGAACCGGAGTTTACATAAATGAACATTTGACTAAAAAGAATGCTGATATAGCACGACAAGCGCGTATTCTCCGACGACAAAATAAAATACAGGCAACTTGGACAAGAAATTGTAAAGTTATGATTCGTCAAATTGGTCCTCCAGAATCTGCAAAAGTCATATGGATAAAAGAACCCAAGGACTTGGATCCATACAGGAATTAAATCTCAAAACGGTGTACTATGTGAATCTCTCTGATAATCAATTGCCGAATGTGATAATGAAAGTTTACTCAACATGACTGAAGTGTTAAAAAACTCTACTCCAACTTCAGATGATGGAAATGACACGGAATACGATCAATCCGGAACATCTAACTGCGATGCGATGAAAGAAACACGCAGTATAAACATGAAGTGTTTTGAGTTTACTGATTATAAGAATTACGACATGGAGAATGAAATTGATCCAGAGAACCATTTTTACACAAACAATTGCAACTGTGAGTATTACACGAACGAACAATTCAAATCTACTATAAAGATGCATAATGCTTTATCAATAATACACTTCAACAGTCGAAGCTTGTATACCAACTTTGGGGAAATTAAGGACTACTTAAAACAATTTCCTAATTTTCATATCATTGCTTTCTCAGAGACTTGGTTAAATGTAAATAGAGAATGTGACACCAAACTTGATGGGTATGATTTATACAATGTGAATAGAACTAACAAAAAAGGAGGTGGGGTAGCTTTATATGTATGTAGTGAGTTTAATAGTAAAATAGTAAAAAATATGACAACAAAAATAGACAATATTATGGAATGTGTCACTGTGGAAATAATGGTTAAAAAATTGCAAACGATCCGGGTAAGCTGTATATATAGGGCTCCAGGGTCATGTATTGATACATTTAACAGTAAAATTGTGGAAATGTTTGATATGTCAAAGGTAACCTTTGTTTGTGGTGATTTCAACATTGATTTATTGAATGCGTCTAAATTACAAACACATAGAGACTTTATGGATACTATGTTTAGTTTAGGTTTTTTTCCCACTATTATAAAACCATCAAGAATTACAGCCAATAGTTCAACATTAATTGACAATATTTTTACAAATGTAGTTCATAGTAGAATAGAAAGTGGTCTCCTTATAAATGATATAAGTGATCATTTACCTGTCTTCAGTACACTTCAACATTTTTTTCAGAATCAAAAAGTAAATAAACAAGGGGAATATAATTTAAAACGACTTAGAACCACAGCTTCCATAAAAGCCTTTAAACATGAACTAAGTGTACAGACCTGGAATGAAGTCTACTCAATTAATGATCCAAATGAATCTTATGATAACTTTTTGTCTATTTTTACCTATTTACTCAACAAACATTGTCCTATGCGCATACAAAAACAGTCAAAGTATGAAGCTAAACCCTGGATCACTAAAGGACTCCAAAATGCATGTAACAAGAAGAATCTTCTATATAAATTTTTTTTAGAAAAAAGAACAAAGGAAGCCGAACTTAAATATAAACAATATAAAAATAAGTTAGTGAATATATTAAGGAAAACTAAAAAGGACTATTATAATAATTTACTAGAGAAACATAGAAGTAACATTAAAGAGACTTGGAAGGTACTAAATAGTGCAATTAAAGGAAATACTAAGAAAAGTGAATATCCTAGGTACTTCATAAATCAATTGAAAACTATAATTAATCCAATCGATATTGCTAATGAATTTAATAATTATTTTGTAAATGTAGGAGCCAATTTAGCAAACAATATAGTGCAACCAGAATCAAAGGCAGGTGTGGAAGTTGACATAATTAATTCAAATACAAGCTCAATATTTCTAAAATCAGTAGATGAAAATGAAATAATAAATATAATAAATAAATTCAAAAATAAAAAATCAACTGATTTTAACGATATAGATATGGCAATAGTTAAGGAAGTTATAACATTTGTCGTTAAACCATTAACCTATATTTTTAATTTATCTTTCCAAACTGGAGTTTTTCCGGACAATATGAAAATAGCTAAAGTTATCCCTATTTACAAAAACGGTGACAGCCATTTACTTTCAAATTATAGACCAATTTCTCTTCTTTCACAGTTTTCAAAAATATTAGAAAAACTATTTGAACTGAGATTAGATAGTTTCATTAAAAAATATAAACTAATAAGTGATCATCAATATGGTTTTCAAGCAAATCGATCCACAGAAATGGCTGTAATAGAGCTGGTTGAAAAACTGACCTCTGCAATAGAAAATAAAAATCATTCAGTTGGAATTTTTATAGATTTGAAAAAAGCATTCGACACCATTGATCATAAAATATTATTAAAAAAACTTGAAATAAATGGTATTAGGGGTGTTGCATTAAGATGGATTAGTGACTATCTCAGGAATAGATTTCAGTTTGTGCAATTTATCAATGGCAGGTCTGACCTACAGAGGGCTACTTGTGGGGTTCCACAAGGATCAGTCCTTGGACCAAAGTTATTTTTATTATATATTAATGATATTTGTAATGTGTCTACTCAATTAAATTGTGTTTTATTTGCAGATGATACAACTTTGTTTTGTTCAAATCAAAATTTGGGACGGCTTCTGGACATAGTGAAAGCAGAAATGAAAATGTTAAAAAAAATGGTTTGATGTAAATAAACTGTCATTAAATTTAAATAAAACTAAATTTATGTTATTTAGTAACAAACAAATAAATACAAACGTTGAGATTAGAATTGACAATTTTGAACTAGAAATGGTAAATGAAATTAAATTTTTAGGGGTCATTATTGATCATAAGATTAGTTGGAAACCCCACATAACCTACATAAAGTCAAAGATTTCTAAGACTCTGGCTATTTTGTCTAAAACAAAACATATTCTTGATTTAAAGGCCTTAAAAATACTTTACCAGTCTCTAATACTACCGTATATGACTTATTGTGTAGAGATTTGGGGAAATACATACAAAACAATAATAAAACCAATTGTAATTCTCCAAAAACGTGCTATACGGACTATAAATAAAACAGATTATTTTCACCCAACCAACAAGTTATTTACAAATTCTAATTTATTAAAATTTGATGACTTAGTGGAATTCAAAATAGTTAAAATAATGTTTAAAATAATAAATAATAAACTTCCTGACTGTGTCCAGAACTTGTTTCAAATGAAATCAATCTCCTATGATCTTAGAGGAACTCTTATGTTAAGTAAACCCCGAATTAGAACTAATGTTAAACAAAGAAGTCTGTCAGTTCAAGGAGTTACACTGTGGAATAGCCTCGATAACGAGATGAAAATTTGCAAATCCATTAGTAGATTTAAGAAATTATATATAAAAAAAAAGATTACACTATATAAAACAAATCAAACTTAGTTTCTTTTCTTTTAGTCATTACATGCAAGATGAATTTGGGTCTTTGTGTTGTGTGTAAAACAAATGATATGTAAAAAGGATTGGCGTAATAAGCATACGCTTCAGCCAATACCTTTTCGGTCAACCTTTTCTTTTTTTTTAAATAATTGTTTATATTGCAATTTAATGTTTGTGTTTATGTTTGCTTGTAAATTGTCTTTTTTTTCTTTTCTTTTTTTGAAATTGACCGAAATAAACTTTAACTAACTAACTAACTAACTTTGTGTGACGCTAAGTCGGAATGGGCTCCGACATTCAACCTCGGTTAACTTACCAAAAACTAAACTCAAATCATAGGCATCTCTGCCACGAGAGCAGATGACGAAGTTTAAGGAACACCAACAAAGACGGTCGGAATGTACAGAGGCTATTGGATCTCCAATAGACAGCTGAGAGCCCGGATCTGACGCAGACAGCCGAGAGCTCCGAACCGAAGCAACCAGCTGACAACTACTCAAAATCAGAGGGCATCAGTGGGAATGGGATAAAATGATCAAGGTAAATTATTGTACTAAGATGTGTAACTAGCATTATTATTAAATGTTACAAATGTGATTGTCAGAAAATCACCCTGTGTAATTGGACCAGAGAACTTGAATGTTTGTAAAAAGGTTGTCAGCCAACTCCACAACAATTCACATAATTCATATTCATGAATTTCAGGTGAAACTCAAAAAATTTGAATATTGTGCAAAAGTTTATTTCAGTAATTCAACTTAAAAGGTGAAACTAATATATTATATAGACTCATTACATGCAAAGTCAGATTTTCAAGCCTTTATTTGTTATAATTTTGATGATTATGGCTTACAGCTTATGAAACCCAGAATGAAAAATTAGAATATTGTAAAAAGGTTTCACCTATAAGTTGAATTACTGAAATAAATGAACTTTTGCACAATATTCTAATTTCTTAAGTTTCACCTGTAACTAATTATGCTCCCCACTGCAATATTGCAGGCTATGCAGATGCCGGATGCCAGACTGAGCTGATGCTGGATGACATTGAGAAGATGAAGGATGTTCTGAGACATAACACAACAGAGCTGAGAGATCTTTGGACCAAACCATGAAGATGACAAAGTTCTACACAGGGCTCCCCAACTTCTTAGTTTAAATTCACATTTTTTAGCTGTCACATGTGGTCCTATGTCTTTGCTGTCTAAATTTGAATACCGTAGTTCATTTGAGTTTGCTAAATAAATGTAAGAGCTGTCCAAATTGAAAACAACCTTCACTGACATCTTAAAACACATCAGTGCCCTTTGTTTTGCTTCAAAATGCACACAAGTAATGTTTTTAGTAAGGCATGTTTGTTAAAACTAGTTATATTTCATAATTAAAAACTAAGGCCTAGTCCTGGCTGAAAGATTTAGCTTGAAGATTTATAAATGCCTGTTATTTGCTGTGTCTTGTCTAATCTTTGGGAGTCTGTCATCCCATTAGAGTAAAGAGGAGGGAGGGTCAT
Organism: Paramisgurnus dabryanus; assembly: GCF_030506205.2. Lineage (NCBI taxonomy): Eukaryota > Metazoa > Chordata > Actinopteri > Cypriniformes > Cobitidae > Paramisgurnus > Paramisgurnus dabryanus. Next base: position 17,180,414 of record NC_133339.1, on the reverse strand, counting down.
CAGTCACATCATCTGTTTTCAAATGTAATATTTTTATCCACTAATCTAATTGTACTGGCAATATGTATTATATGAAATGAAATGGATGCCAATGTATTATTGCACACCATGTTCTTGTAGTTATTATAACAATTGTTTAAAAAATCTTGTAAATAAACCAATGGCATTTAATCACAACAATATTCAAAATCTTGTCTCATACGGCACTATTGATTTAACAGAAATATATCACACAGCCTACTTTAAAGAGTGCTTGGAGTTCATATCCCTTCATCACATTACACATGTAAGTTTGTTTGCTGTCGCAGTATTTCTGGAAGTATACAGTTTCTAAAAAAAACATTCAACTTTAGGAATCACACCATTCCAAAGTTTAAGATCTGGCAAAAAAATCCTTTCAACAAAAATTCCATTACAGTAGTAGTTAAGACTTTGGTCCAGCGTGACATTATCCCCATCTATACGATGTCTGAAGGACCAGATAGTCGGTGATGTCAACCGCCTTGACTGTCAGTAAATCTTTCAGTTCTACCGAAAACTCACTCATCTTCATGAGGTAAGGGTCACGTCTAATGGCTGGTTCACACGGCAGGATAATTAGGCCGATTTTAGCCCCGATTCACCCATTCCGACAATCTTAAGGATGCTCCGATAATCGTAAAATAAACTGATCAGATTTTCTTGCCGTGTGTGGTGTGTTTAGACTGCTCTCGTCTACTCGGAAGCACCTCGGGACCGCTCCGATCTCAAATCGGGGATATCCAACATGTTGGATTTTTTTGGCCCGATTTCTTCTCGTGTGTGGTGTCTCCCGGGGACAAACGAGCATGCAGCCTGTGGACTGTGACGTGTAGCCAATCAGAAAGCGAGGTGACGAGGAAGCGAGGATGTACCGGTGTCATGTAAACAAAATCACGAGTCACAACAACTCACATCCATATCATGATGTAGCAAGTATAGTCCATGCTCCCGTTGTCTTGTCTCCGCTTCTTTGACCATCGCCTTTTCTTTTGAGAACGTTTTTTGTCGGTTAAAAACAAACTGCAAACTATCGCCACTGCATCCTCTTCGTCCGCCATGATTGTTTACTCTGAAATCACGTTTGATCTCGAGAGATTTTGCGAGATTTCCCGTCTGACCTGGGACTGCTCGGGAGTCAAATCGGTTCGTGTGTGATGTGTTGATTTTGCCATGTGGCGGCGCACCACTAACTGTACGACCAAAACTGTTAGACCTGCGATGTTTTATCGCCGTGTGTGGGGTCTCTCAGGGTTGGAAAATCGGCCGACGATTTTAAATTCGTACGGTCTGAACCAGCCTTAACATATGTTAATAAACTCCTTGTATCTATGTCTTGAAACTGGATCTAAATCTGTACAATACGGACTCTCTGCAACGGTTCCCTCCATAGACGTATTCAGATTTTTACTTCCTGCCCGCCATCTGCCCTTAGTCCCGCCCTCGCGCGTCATCAAAATCACGTGACTGAAACCCTGCTATTTATGTGGAATGAAAGAGGGCGAGTAATTAATCAAAAAAAAGCATTGTCTGCAGACTTACAGTAGTACTGTAGATTACTCATATAGGCTTTGTGTGTTTGTGTGCGTTACCTGTCTTAACCCCAATACTGGAGCCCAAAGCCTCAAACTGTTCTGAGATCTGAAAGGCGAGTTCTCGTGTGGGTGTCAGTATGAGCGAGTGCAGCCGCTGCGCAGACGTCAGGAGAGACTGCAGGATAGGAAGAGCAAACGCTCCAGTCTTCCCCGAACCCGTCTCTGCTAAACCGATGACATCACGACCTGAGAAACACACAATGCAGCTAAAAACAACACACACATACAAAAATAACACCACACACACAGACAGCAGTAACACACACACACACACACACACACACACACACACACACACACACACACACACACACACACACACACACAGCAGTAAAACAGACACACATGTGCATGCAGACAGCAGTGGCTTCTTACCCTCTAGAGCTACAGGAATCGCCTCCACCTGGATCTTTGTTGGTTTCTTCCATCCCAGTTGATCACAAGCTTCACAAAGAACTTCAGTGACACCCTAACACACACACACACACACACACACACACACACACACACACACACACACACACACACACACACACACACACACACACACACACACAAAATCATCATCATCATCCACCCACACACACGCACGCAGTGTCAATATATTAGCAAGTATAATTTCAGATTAAAATACAAATATAAATGTGACTAAAAATGAAGTTAGCGAGTTATCTTAAGTGTCATTACAACACAACGTGTAGTGCGTCAATAATCAAACATGTCTGTAAAAGCGGATCAGATCAGATGATGTAATAATGTTTGTCAGTTGTGTTCCTCACCAGATCTTTAAAAGTCTTCTGTGTCTCTTCTGTCAGTGCGTCTTCATTCATTTCACTCTGTGTTGTTTCATCTTCTGCTGTTTCTGTGTTTATCTCTTCACGTAAACTTGTTTCGCCTTGATCCGCCATGTCTGCCGCACGTCACCACCACGTGTTACGTTTTAGAATATCGCGCATGACCGGAAGTGGACTATGACGCGAAGTGGTTTCTGGGAAATAAAGTTCATTTTTAGGCACTTGTCGCAACTGCACAACACTCACTCGATCAAGTTGACTTTTGAGACTTTGGTGACGGGACAATAATGACTGATGTCTTCGCACCTCTGATTAATGGTTTGGTTTGATCAGTGACACGCGGCTAGCCTAGAAATCTAGACGCACCCTAGCGGCCGCAAAATATATTTGCTGCCAGGGTTTAGTCTAGGCCAGTGGTTCTTAACGTTATTCCTGGAGGCCCACTGCCCTGCACATTTTGTATGTCTCCCTTATTTAACACACCTGATTCAAATCATCAGCTCATTAGAAGGGATCTTCATGAACTGAACTGAGTCTGTCAGATAAAAGAGACACACAAAATGTGCAGGGCAGTGGGCCTCCAGGAATAACGTTAAGAACCACTGGTCTAGGCACTCACAATACACTTAACAGCTCCAAAAACCAAAATTTGGTCAGGCCAATCACATCGTGTGTAGCGTCTGTGGGGCGGGCTTAACATGATGACGACAGAGCTGCGACGGTTCCTACTTGAAAACTTCGTTCTTCGTTGCTCTGATTGGTCATAGCGCTATCCTATTGCGTGCAGAGGCATTTTGAGGGACAACCTTATATCCCGCCCCTTGCATTGAGCCGTTTGTGTGAAGAGTTGCCAGACCTTACATCTTGATGTAGGTCTGGCTAACCAGGCTATAATACAAATACATTAATCAATCATATTCTGTATCTAATCTTCAATATATAATGTCTATATGGTTGTTAATTTGTTTCTTCAATATGAACTTTATTTAATTTGAAATCATTTATTAAATGTGGCAGGATTGGTTTACAAAGGGCCCATTTTCTTTTGTGTACAGTCTATGGATATTTCCTAATACAATAAATAGCTGTATAATGTATTGTTAATTACTTTCCAAATTGTCTCTCTCAAAATAAAAATAAAACAATTTCTACCACATGATATGACCCAATTTTCTACTAATGTAATTTTCCATATCTTTTCATAAAAGTCTTGAGTAGATACAATGATAAAACTGATGCAAAATTGTTTCCTTTTCCTGTCCAAAAAAATTCACAAGCATATGAAATATTATTGAAATATTGCCAGGTCGTCAACTGGTTCGCAATTGACTTACCTGGTTAAATAAAGGTTAATAAATAAATAAAGATTAAATCTCTCCAAAACATGTTTAACAGGATAAATTCTATGTAGAACTTTGTAAGACACCTCAAACACACAAAACTTGTTCAGTATTTTCCATGTTTTATCCCAGTATATATAACCAAATAAGGAAGACCAAAAAAATCTTGCTGCAGGAAAGTAAACAAAACAAAGCGTATTTCTTATAATATTATTGCTACATTTTTGTTTCAAGATATTACCATTACCGATGTATATAGTACCACAAAAGTCATCCATATTAATTTGCAATAATGAACTAGAATTAAAATGATTGTGCAACTGTGTTTTACCGCTCATTTGCACGACGCATCACTATGTGCTCAGTAATCTACCAATGGTCTGCACAGCCCCGCAGTGTGTTGTATTTCACGTGTCTGACAAAGACCGATTGATATCATATACATAGTCTCATTTATATTTCCAGATCCTTACTCTATACTTACTACTGAACTACAGTTTTTCTTTTGCACATAATTAATCATTTCAGTCCTGTTGAAGTGTTAATGTTGTACATTTAGACATATCTATATCTACCTTTACATTCCCACTCTATACTTGCATATATGGCCCTGTCCCAAATGGCGCACTTCATGTGGACTTTCGGTTTCGTCGCCTTAAATTGTGCGTGCTCGCTTAGTCTACGAGTCCGTAGGATGTCCCATCTGTCACTTTTACACTTCGAAGTGTGCTCATATATTGTGTTGGGTATATTACTGATCATAGACTGTATTAAAATTATACTAGGCCTATTGTTTCTACACAAGGTTATGATGATGACACCCAGTTAAACTTTCGTTTCATAATTACAAGAGCCCAGGTGCGATCCTGCGACTATGCCACGATTGTTCTCGCCACGATTATTATGAGAAACAAGGTCGAAACAACCGATAAACAAGAGTACGTCATTTTAAGATTTGAGGAGAAGTAAAGCTGTACTTTGCTATATCTGAGCAAGCTAGGCCAAGGCCATGAGAACCAATAAGCAGAATATATCATTTTAGATATGAGGAAGGATTCAGCTGCTACATCAAACAAATAAATCAATTGTGGCAGACTGAGACCAATTAGAAGAGAATACGTCATTTCAGATAAGAAGTGTTTGATCTTACTGTACAAAAATGGAGTCAGATGTTGGGAGGGCAGATGATCTTTGAGCACCTCTTTGAGGGGTGTTGATTGTCTCACTTTGTTGGCTCGAGCGAATAAAGTCATTTTTGTTTGGCACCTGGAACCTTTGTCTCCTGAGTATTATTCTTATGAAGATTCAAGCTAAGACTTTTTGCCACTACAAAGTCCTTGCGAAAGAGCAATCAGACCAATCAGACGAGGGAAGGGAGGAGTTCACACTGACGGGCAACTTCTCTTCCTATTTCTCGGCGTGACCCTCGAGTCTGTCCCAAAATACGACTCCGGTGCAACCATGTGGACTTGCATTAAAAGTCCCTAAAGTCTGCAGTACATGAAGTCATCAAAGTGTGGACTCTGAGGAGGACCATAAGTCCGGACTGTGCCATTTGGAACAGGGCCTTAAAACATATATCATATATAAACATAGTCTATATCAGGGGTCACCAATCCTGGTCCTGGAGGCCCGGTGTCTCTGTAGAGTTTAGCTCTAACCCTAATCTAACCCACCTGAAGCACCTTAATTAGCTAAACTCTGCAGAGACACCGGCCCTCCAGGAGTGGTGACCACTGGTCAAATATATATTTATATAATATTCTATTCATATATTCTATTATGTTTCATACATTGTATGTATGCATGCGTGTACAGTTTGGGTATGCATGTACAGTACTGGCATTTTTTGTGGACGGCAAAGTAAGAATTGCATTGCTCAGGGAAACCTGCATTCCTCAGTGGGTAAATGACAATAAACGCTTTCAATTGAATGAACATGACAGTTTTGATTTCCATTATCAATCCACGTAGTGTTTGTTAGATCAGTCTGAATCAGACCATAGTCTAATGCTTCCCCTTCATTTATTTTATTTGTCAGTAAGATGGAAAAAGTTTGAATTTGATTTGCCCTCTTTACCTGTACTGTGTTGCTGTCCTCCTGTAGATCTTAAATCTATTTCCAGGTGGAGCAACACGTTTTCAAGAAGGAGATGACCTTGGAAAAAACCCACATCGAATGATGATCAGAATACTGAAATAACTATAAAATAATACAAGTCAGCAGAAGAACCTTGACATTTGAAGTTTATTGATATTTAAAGATGAAACACAATCTTGTCTGACAAGTACAAACAATGCTGCTGATAAAAAAACTAAATGTTGCCACAGTAAGCACTTTAACAGCTGTAGCACAGATGTTTCTGGGTTTAAGTGACTAGCTAAAGTTGAGATCACAGCAGGCCCTCCATCTCCCTCATGAACGCCTCATACATCTGATCCTTAGTCTTCATGCTGGGCGGGGCCACGCCGACTGGCTGGGCCGGGTTTGTCGACACTTGATGTCTAGGCAGCTCTCTCTCATCCTCTTTCCTGCCCCCCGCTTTCTCTGCCCCGCCCACAGTGCCGGCCCGGTCCCTGCGCACGCGGAGCGCCGTGGGCACAAAACGTGTCACCTCCGTCTTGGGATTGATGATCTGCGGTTTGGCCGAGATGGTGGCGCCGCCTGGCTGAGCCGTGGAGGGGCCAGAGATGTTGGCCCGTTTCTCAATGGTGGGGCCGAGAGGGTTGGGTGCGGTGCCCGGGGGCGGCGGCATCTGCAAGCCGGAGGGACGGGCAAGCACGGAAGCGCTCTGAGGACCTTCTCCGGAGGACGTCGCAGAGGACTGTTTCTGACGTGAAACGATGTTGGGGGGAGCACTAAGCACGTTGGGGTTAAGCGGAGGAGGAAATAAGGAGAGCGGTGGGGCCATGCGGGGGGGTCCAGCGCGAGGAGGAGGGGGTGGTGGAGGCATTCCTGCAAATCAAAATCACACATAAGAACCCCACAATGATATCACAAACTAATACTCAGGTATAATGAAAAGCAAGGTGGAGGAAAGGGAGCCCAATAAAATAATAAAAAACACACATTAAAAATGAACAATACTTCTACAGCATTTATTAATCTTATATGTTGAACAGCAAACATTGAAGACACAAACCTGGGGGAGCGGGAGGGGGGAGGCGGGGTGGTGGTCCTCTGGGGGGTGGACCGGGAGGCAGACCGGGCGGTGGCCCTGGAGGAGGTCCGGGAGGTCGGCCCGGCGGGGGTCCCGGAGGCAACATACGTGGAATCGGCCCTCTGAGAGCAGCAGGCATTCCAGGCGGTCTCAGGAACGGAGGTGCACCTTCACATTACAATAAAGAGGCAGAATTTTATCATCGACCAATCAATATTCACTTTCCGTTCCAAAAACAATGATGAGAAGTTTAATTAAAAGGGGGTTAGCTAACACACCAGGGGGCGGTCCTGGAGGCGGGCCAGATGGCGGTCTCATTGGAGGAGCAGGAGGCGGTCCTAAAGGTGGAGGCCCTGTGATTGGTGGAGCTTGCAAGTGTGGGGGAGGTTGTTGAGCTGCCGCTGGAGCAGACGGAGCAGGAAGTCTGGGATTGGCCAGTGAGTTAGCAGCTTCAGCACCGACACCTCCTTCGTCCTCGTCTGACGACTCAGAGTCTGAGTACTCCCCTTCGACATCCTCTTCCTCTGGGACAGACTGACCTGCACAACCACACACACACACACACATAAATATATCTATACAGTATTCACCTGAATAAACACACACATTTGTTCAGGATTCAGACTCACACTGTTTGTTTAAGGCTATGTTCACACCACAACGATGTAGTGGAAAAACTGAAAAGTTGCTTTAGCCCAGCATTCACATAACTCTGATTAACTTATGCTGCATTGGTGGTTAGGGTTAGGTGTCACCCGGAAGTCTAGTACTGGGTCAAAGGGAGTGAGATTATAGACTTTCTGCATTTTGTATCATGATTTCTCTGTACAATATTGTACATGAATCAATATATACACGCTCTATATCATGCTGATAAATCTCTAACTGCATTCTTCAAAATATGTAATAGTTGTACTTGTAGTTACATAATAACAATAGTATCCATTTATTTAGCTAACATTGTTTGAAGATTACTTTTGAGTTGCCTGTTGTAAATCACAGAGGACCACGGTTTCAGCTAAAAATCCTTACTGTCCTACTGAAGAAACAACTTCACAAACATCTTAGATGAAGTAAATTAGCAGCATATTTCCATTTAAATAATCCTTTAAAGGAGACATATCATGCTAAATCCACTTTCTTAGCTCTTAAATGCATTTTGTTGTATATTTGTAGTGTTTATAAGTACATAAAAGTTGAAATTAGTCTCTTCAGGTGCTTTGTTGATATCTTTATATTCTGTTTTGGTCATATTTTCCAACCGGTTCTGATTTTTCTATTATCTATTATGTTTTTTGAACAATTACGTCACAGTATTTGCAGCGGAACTGACAAATAAGGACATCGACTCCCTGCCCAACACTACGAGCAATCCGCCATTTTATATTTATCGCTGCGATATTGTAGTCCAAGCTCAAGGATGCAGAAGTTACGAGAGAGTAAATCAAAATGTTCGGTTGTTGAACCTGTGCCTGGTTGAGTTTTATTTTTCACGGAAATGTCATTTTTGTGTGCCCGAAGCACTTCAAGGATAACTAATTCACCAACCTCCACCAGTATAAAGAAGGATTTGCCGATAGACTTCGTCTGATTGAGGGGTCAATTACTTCTATCTTTGGAGACGACGAGCAGAGCACTTCGGTAAGCTGTAAATAACTTAAAAAAAGTAAAGTACACGATGGTCATGGTTTAGCAGTGCGGTTTCTCAATCCGAAGGCTGCAGCCTGCGGAGATCGCTTTTTGGTCATCAAGCCTGGTTTAATTAAGTTAACTGAGCATTAAATTTGCAAGTCATGAGCACATTACAACAACTTACGATTAACTAAGAATAATAGTCAACTTTATAATTGTTAATATTCTGAAATAAGACCATCTTGATGACTTATGCAGCCAAGAAATGCGAACTCCGGAGGCTGCAACCTCACACCATTGCGATACCTTCATATGAAGGCGTTTGTTCTGCAGGTTCGTCGTCTTCATTTTCATCTCACTCCGTTTCCGACTCTGGCGCGAACATATAAGGCTGGATGGACAAGTCTTCCGTTGTTGACATTTTGTGAATAACGAGTGAATAAAAAGTTTCTGTGCCGCTAGATAATCGTATCTCTGCTATAAAACTACAAAAATGGCTGAACGGGGTGGAGTTTAACCGAGTGTCACCTCTGCAACCTGGAGAGGGGGCAGGGTATGACGTGCATTTAAAAAGACAGTACCAAAACGAGTTGCTCTCAGATGCACATCAGAAAAGGGGTAGAAAGGGGGCATGTGGGGCTATAATAATGAGGAATTCAGACCCAAGCATTGCAGTTCCGCTTTATATAGACCACAAATAGATGATTTATATGTAAAAAGGACAGATTTAAAAGCATGATATGTCTGCTTTAACAGTCACACACACACAGAGACATACACAGAGACACACACACACACACACACACCTGCCATCCTGAGCATCATAGCCTGCAGTGGTGTGATGTTCTTGTTCTTCTTCACCACCTTCTTCTTTCTGTTATCTCTGGGTGAAGGCATGTCAGCAAACCGCACACTGCGACCTAAACACAACAAATACACAACAAGTTTCCTGCAATGCTGAATATAGAGTCACATGGCAATAAAAATGTTTTTTCAGAGTTTTGGGTTCGTGATCTAAATGCAAAAACAACTGCACAATACAAACACAAAAAAGAGACCAGACATCGTGAGTTATTAGTTTGAATGAATGATCTGTCAGTGTGATCTGATTCACTCACTGACTGGACGTTTATATAAGAAAGCTCTTCTGGGTTAACCTTACACTTGTGAAGATGAAATTTCTTACAAACAATATGAAACAAAAACCTGTGTGTTTCTCACCTCTGTCTCTCTCGTGCTCTCTGTCGTCATGACGATCAGCTTTCATTCTGACGTCAGTCTCCGTCTCGTCTCTCTCTCCAGCGCTGTCACCCTGCGAGTCGCTGTCGTCACCTGCGTCGCTCTCGCTGTCAGTCTCATGACCTCCGGTCTCCATCATCTCAGTGTCTGATCCAGCATCAGCTTCTGGAATTAATCATCTGTTACTCTGTGTGTGTCTATAGGGTTATTTGTGTGTGTATGTGGTTGTTTGTGTGTACCTGTTCGTCGTGTGTTTCCGTACAGTTGTAGTATCTGTGGAGGGGGAGGTCCCGGTGGAGGTCCTGGTGGTTTCCGTCCAGGCGGCAGACGAGGAACTCCAGCCAGTGCAGCTGAAGAAACGGCTGTACCCTTCCTGAAACATACATAAATTACACAATCTAACAAACAATCACAGGATGATCAGTGTGTGTGTGTGTGTGTGTGTGTGTGTGTGTGTTCATACAGAGCTGCTCGTTTACTCTTCCTGTTCAAAACTCAATCAACTCTCTAATCTTCTGAAGAGTTTTATTCACTTACAGTAGAGACTCAATGCTGGGTTTACTATTCAAAGCTGCTCTCACATTATTTTAAATGCTTGTGTACAAAAGTGTGTGTGTGTGTGTGTGTGTGTGTTCTGACCCGAGTGTAGAGCTCTTCTTCAGTATTGACGGTGGTTGGGCACCAGGCAGTGGAATATCCTGGATGAGAATGCTGGAGGGAGCATGAGGCATGTCTGGAAGAGGAATACTGTCCACCTCTACAGACTCAGCGTTCTAGACAAACACACACACACAGGCTTAGATTTATACTCACATAATCCAGTGAAATACCACATTCAGACAGATGAAAAATAATTTCTCAGAGCAACTGAACTCAACAAACAGAAGCAGCCTCAGGAAACACACAGCACAAACTATCACAGACCTAAACATACAGGAAAACGCAAAGGTGTGTTACAGTAATTGTCTTGGGAAGTTGGGTTTTGAGAGGGACTCTTAGAAAACTTAAAGAAATTCAGCTAATTCTGAATGATAAAAACCCGCCAAGTAAATAAAAAAACTTTGAGAGTCATCATAATGGAAGTGTGTAATAGAAATAATACATTCATCTTTACAAAAACTCTATGAATTTAAAATTGTTTGCTTTTGTACATAAAGTTTTGCCGGTATTATTAGTAAATTAACAAATGTATTCAAGATCTTTGTTAACCCATGTTATTACGGCGTAGGTCTGCTGACTCCGCCTCCCAGTAACTGTTAATGTCAGACACCTGTTGCTCTTTGATTAGGCACCTTTTTAAGGGAGCTTTGATTGGTCGTCGACGAGAGCGATGTTTTATGTGGCCCTGTTTGTTGTTTCTGTTTTCTTTTGTGCATCCAACACCACTACAGGACATAAGACGAGCATCCATTCACCTCACATTACACTACTGATGTCTGACTCCTATATTATACATTACAAGTTTGTTTTGTAGAAGTTCTCTTTTTTTAATAAACCTTTTTCATGAAATATTCACCTTCTGAGAGGATCCCTGCTATCGCTGCGTTCCATTTACGCCATGGGCCGTAACCCTTGCCCACTGTTCAAATTCACTACCCTTTCATTATGTGCCAAGTGAAAACATCCACAAAATTAAACTGCTATAAAATTTTATCAGATAATAATTTTTTTTGCATAGATCTATTAATCAAAGTCAGTCCTGATCCAAAGTACGAAATGTTTACAAAAATCCTTGATTTTTATCAAATTAGTTGTCAAGTTCATAAACGAAACACACACAATTACTTATTTTCAATATAAAAAGTGATTATGGACTGGATATTTTTTACCACAGTCAAATATCAAAGATTAGTAACAACATTGGCTTAGATGCATTGTTAGTTTTTGTGCAGCATCAGATTTTATTTCTCCCTCGTTTTTGCCCCATTGACTTATAACTATAGACCCTTTTACAGCTCATGTGATCAAATAGCCTGCGCGCACATTTAGGCATCAGAAGTGGATTTATTCCCCATTGGTTCTAACGTGTTAGCAACTCAGAAGGTTTATTAAAATGGTTTCCCAGCATCAAAATGTCTGGTTGTTGTACTATAATATAATTAATATACTAATATAATAATGTAATATAATATACCTATATGTATTGTATCTGGCCACTTTTTATTTGGCCATCTGCTAACGTCTTCTATCCACTCCACTGTAGTACACGGATCTGGTAGCTTTGTTGAAAAAGTTGATAAAGTCAACTTATTAAAGTAACTTTCTCTGTCTGTGTTGCTTCACTGCTGATTCTTGCCGTACTTCCGTTGCCTAAATGCGCGCATACATACGCTGCATTGTGTACAAACAGTAAAAGGGTCTATAACGACATTTTTTGATTGCAAAGCCATGACGTCATATAATCATCAATTCTTGATTGTTTGTGGTTTTTCCTGTTGCAAAGAGGGCAACTTTTTCATTTTTACTGTTGATCACCAGGTGGCACCATTAACCCTTTAGTAGGCCTGTGGAAAAACAAAGCTTAGTCGATGGTACCCATTGAATTCCATCCTATTTGTTTTTCCTACTATGGAAGTCAATGAGTACCATCAACCGTGTGTTTATTATCATTTATCAAAATATCTACTTTTGTGTTTATCAGAAAAAAGAAATTCATATAGGTCTAGAACAACAAAGAAGATTTATTGGCAATTGTTATTTTCCATTATTCTAGATGAGGGAAGTGTGGAGAGAAAAAAGATGTAGGTAGCAAAATTTCCACGCTAAAAGTGCTAGCTGGTAAAATTTAGATAATTTGAGATGGAGTTTAGAAATATTTTAGTCACAAGTCAATAAAACTTCTAAGCCACCTATTTGGTTGAAAAGACTGTGTAATATAGTCCATATGGGTTAATTAGATTAATCAAACATACTTTACTATCGCTTAAAATATACGTTTTCTAGAAAGTTACATCGTTTAGATAAAAAGCTCATAAATTTGGTTGTTGCATAGAAATCAAAATAAACAAAATTTAATATGGTTTCATTTTAGTCCAATTGGAAAAAAAATTTGATTGTTTTGTAAATGTATAGAATTACACACAACTTCGTGTAGATATTTTTTATTAAAATGTCATTTTCAATTTTCAGTTTTGGTTTTCATACCAGAATTTCACTTCAGGGACTATGGGTTCAGTTATAAATTGCAGTTGTTACTCTCGTAAATAAATGAATTGTCCGGAAAGGGAACACACTACAAACTCTAAAGTGGTTTATAAAATTGCTTGAACCTGGCCCGTATCCATCCCATTCAAACTATTACTGTTAAACCACTAAAACAATAGTTAGGGTCACATGGTAGAGCACCCTGACCCACTATTAGACATGTGAGGGCTGTTCATGAAACCTCATCACGTAAAGACACATAGACACGCACCTTCACCGAATCAAAGTACAGTGACAGCTGTCCACGTTTGGTCTCGTAGTCCATCTCCAGCTTACGTAACTCTTTGTAGGTCTCTGGATTCTCTCGTTCATACAGACGGACGATTCGCTCAAAGGTCTCACGAAGCTTCTTCCGTTTATCACGCAGAACTTTCTCATTCAAAAGAGGTTGCTGAACCGGGTTGAACTCTGATAACAAACACACACCAACAACGTTAACTTGAGACATCATAATTCTAATTTCAAATTCTATTTATGGTGAATGGTATGTGGATTACAATGGGTCAAATTCTTTCATGTGCTTTTATTCCCTTATCTGTGCACATTATAACCCAAATACGTAAGGAATAATTGACGACGGGCCATTGAATTATAAGAAAATAATGCACACCCAAGGTGCAATGCCGTTACACCGCGGGTGTGCATTATTTTCTAATAATTCAAAGGACCGGAGTCAATTATTCCACTTATACCACGGTTACCACACACATTGCTCTGGTGCCTATTTTTAAGACATTTTACAAGTTAGGTGTGCGGTTATCAGAAATTAATGCATACCCACAGAACATCTCTCAGCCAATCAGAATACAGCATTAAACAAACCCATGGTATAAAGATAGTTAATACACACCCATCTCATCGAGTTTCTCCATGTCTCTGATGATCTGTCGAGGGTCTTTCATCTTCAGGACGGCAGCTCGGACCATCATTCTCTGCTTCTTATTCTATACACACACGCACACGCAAACACATCAGCACCTTTACATGGTCATTGTAACACACACACACACATCTCAGGGTTGAGAGCTCAAACACAAACCTTCTTCAGCTCCCTTTTGCGGGCCTCCTTCCCTGTAGAAACGCAAGCAAACACAAACACATCAGAACTCATCAGCTCCAGATATTTAACACTTAGGTCAAAGCATAGCCCTTTACTTACTGGCCTGGTCCGTGGGGTTCATGAATTTTCCACTCTTGGTGGAGGAGGTGGAGCGTCGCCCCATGATTGTGAAGTCTCTGATTTACCTGAATACCAAACAATAAAACTGTAACATAACACTGTAATGTTACATAAATACTGTAAGACCCCTGCAACAAATGCTGTAATACCCCTGCATTAAATACTGTAAGACCCCTGCATTAAATACTGTAAGACCCCTGCATTAAATACTGTAAGACCCCTGCATTAAATACTGTAAGACCCCTGCATTAAATACTGTAAGACCCCTGCATTAAATACTGTAAGACCCCTGCATTAAATACTGTAAGACCCCTGCATTAAATACTGTAAGACCCCTGCATTAAATACTGTAAGACCCCTGCATTAAATACTGTAAGACCCCTGCATTAAATACTGCAAAGTAAGGTAAAATTAGCATACAACACAAAATAGATATTCCAGTCTTTCATTCCACACAAACCTGCAGACATTTACAGTTTAACAGACTTTTATACAATAAAAGTATCATTGACGGATTTGTGACCAATTTAGTAGTGATAAGCAACTAAAGAGTTAAAAGTCGATTTTTAACATGTTTGACAATATTTGCGAGGCAGAAAAGAGAGAAACTCTCACACACACATAGTGTTATAAGTCAAAACTACACACACAAGCTAAACAGTCACATCGGAAATCAGAGATAAAGTCAATCTTACCTCAACGACTTTATTCGATCTCAAATATTCATCTCATTTACTGATCAATAAACGCATCTAACAACAAGCCGCGCCATCTTCGTTGTGCTGAGCGGAAACACTTCAGAGCTACCGGAAACCGTGCTGCAGTAGACTTCCGGACTTTTATTATGTAGCACATTCATCAAATACACAAAAAAAAAACATATCATATTTTTAAATATACGTTTTAAATATAACAAAAAATACATATACTTAAAACATTCGAATATATATATATATATATATATATATATATATATATATATATATATATATATATATATATATATACATTTTTTTAAAGAGACATTACCCATCAGCTGTTGCTAAACTCATTTATTAGTTACACACCCTAAGAAATAATCCACAGCCCTGATCTTGTATAGTACTTTTATTCTACCTTTATTCTGGTAGAATAGTGTGTGACACAATCATTTAAATTAAAAATTGAAAACTAGAGAGGAGCAGAGAAAAGGACATTAAAGGAAAGGAAGAAGAGAGAAAAGAGAGAATGAGGAAAAATGAGAAGAGTGGAGTAGAGATGACAGGACAGAAAAGGAGAGGAGGAGAGAAGAGGAGTTACTTTGGCTCTGTCCGTCTCTCACAGACTCACGTTCTTAAACAGCATCATTGTTATTTTCCAGTCTATGTTGTGCACAGTTAAAGTGTAAGGGCGCAATGCAGTGCAAAGTGCAACACAAGTGTTTTTTGCTGTAGTAGTTTCAACTCAGACCAACTTGAGTCTCTTGGACATTAATGAGGATCAATTATGAGACATTAGAAACATAAAGAGCTGCTTCACCTGTAGCCTAGTGCTTTACCCTGCTGAACAAAACAGCATACCAGCAAGACCAGCATATGTTGTGTTTTGTTGCTGGTATGCTGGTGAACACCAGCTAAACCAGCATAATTCCCATCAGGGGCGCCGTAAAGGGGGGAAAAGTTAGGACGATTCTAAGGGCCCATGAACTTTTGAGGGCCCCAGCCAAGGACTGTGCCGCAAACGCAACCCCCTTAAGCTGAGCCCTCTTAGCTCCGCCCCCGTCTTTACTCTGCGTGTTAGCGCCGTCTTCAATCCACGGTCTCACAGTGCGCGTGAACTTCAGAAGAGAACAAGGTGTGTGTATTTACTGCTATTTCCTATGATATCTGCATATGTGCACTTCCTTACTATAAATGCAGTTTACACAATGTGACGCTGGAGCAATACAATGCAGTTTTCTTTCCACTGTAAAGTCTTCGCTCTGTTCACCTCAGTTTAAAAATAAAAAAGGTGATTTACGTTCCCTGTTTTGTGTTATGATTCTAACGCGAAGTCAGCCCTTATAAGCTGTTTTATTTAACGTAGCCCGTATTAATTAACATAAACTAGAAATGCGATCGGTTAAACACTCCAATGTTTTGTAACGCAATATGCCAAGGAAGGATTTTTATGCAGTCTTAAATCGAGTTGGTTGTGATAAAACTGAAACGCAACTAAGGCTAAACTAGTCCAGTTATGTATATTAAAGCTTCTCACCTTGCAACAGATTTAAGAAATCAATGGAAATCTATGTTGTAATCTGCTATAGTTGTCATTCATTTCATTTTAGAGTCCCGTTGATTAAAAACAGTCTGAAGAATCATTTAATAACAGTATAGCTGTTTTCTCAAGTTCACAGTTTCAATGATCTGTCGTTATTTTTGCTTTACTGAAGCTGCTGGTGTGTGAAACTTGTTCTTTACCTTATAAATAATGCTAATAATTATAATACAGGCTTTGGTCAAGCATTTTTGACCCAGTCTTATTTGAGGCATAAGGTAACTGTATAGAAAAGATGCATTGTTGTTGTTCGCCATTTTTAAATGTTATAATGTTATTGATGTGTGTAACAGCTGAAGTATACAGTATGTCACTGAGACTGCCTGTGAAAATCAGACTAAAGTCTCAAATCTTATTGTGAAATAAAAAGCATCACAGTTTAATTTCAAGCATTCATTCCACTATGATTTCAATCACTGACATGACATTACTCAGTCAATATTAAAGATATCAAGTTTATATTTTCACAAAATGTTCTTTACATTATGTAGGATGATTTTAAAACAGTAAATCACAAAGAAATACTTCAGCTGGGTTTTCACAGGCATGGTCACATTTATCTTTAATCTTTAAGAACGTTGCATTTTCTCTGATTATTCGATTAATGTACTGTATTTTTCAATTAAATTTACATTGCACAATAAATTATCTTAGCTGCAGACATTGTAGGTGTCTATAAATACTGATAATTGTGGTCATAACAATAGCAAAATAAATAGTTCTGTATTATTAAATTACAGACAAAGATTTTGAATAGCTACAGTAGGTTGGATTGGATGTTTGGTGTGAAATGGGTATGGTGGGGGCCTGACCCCCTATTCTTTCATAGGGCCCAAAATTGCTAGCGGCGCCCCTGATTCCCATGCTGGTCCATGCTGGTTTGATGTTGTTTTTTCAGCAGGGTAAACAAATGCAAATTTTGCATCTATTTTTTTAAAGTTTTTTTTTAAATGCTACCACATGGATTTATTGTATCTGATGACTTACCGGTGGATATGGTGAGAAGAGAACCGTTTAGACTACGTGCGCCATGCGCTTTAGCCCATAGATCATTTAACCCATCCAGTGAGTAGTGCCCCCCCCCCCCCACACACACACACACACAAACACACTGCAGCACCCAGGAAACAATTTGTGTTAAGGTGCTTTGCTCAAGAGCACTTCAGTCACAGCATGCCACCCATCAGACTCGAACCGGCAAATAATAAGAATGATCAAATGCAAAAGAAGGTGCAATACTTTAATTGTGTTAAAAAGTTTTATACTAACAACAACTGCTATTCAAAACAGCAAAAATCATATTACCTGTAACAAAGAGACAGTGTGACCACTGAACTTATGTCAAAACAAATACAGATTAATCAACTCATGAATAACTGCTATTAAACATTAAAATGAAAGGCAGAAGTAAGTAAATATGTGGATTGACTGGGAATTTAATGAGGAAGCACATGTAAATAGCAACACAGAAGAAATGATGTAAATAAGATGAACTAATATGTAAATGTGTTATCTGTCAATTTGAAGGCAGGACTCAGTATGGACGCAGGTTAGGGTAACTCTGCCGGTGGTTAGTGTTGGGTTGCGGACCACCGAAATATCTTCGATAGGCCAGCTGAAAACCGTAGCGATGAGCTAACAGTCGACAGGGTGAATAATCTTCACAAATCTCTGCCCTGCGCTCAGATGGGGATTTTACTCTAAATAACACAAATAGAAAGAAATACAAATAAAAAGTTACTTTAATTTATTCACACAAAATGTATACAAGTGTTTCATTAATAACTATTCAAAATGAGCTGATTCGTGTGTGTCTACCTCCTGTAGATGTACGGGTTGTACATTCTGTCTTGTGGGCCACTCATGAAAGCATTCGCTCGATACGGATTCAAAAACACATCTGTATAAAACATATTTTAAAACTCTTTTCATATAATCAAACAGATAAAGTTCTTAACAACACATAATAAACATTCATCTTGAATTGAATTTTAGCCAGATATCAAACAGAAGTTCAGATGTGTGGCCTTCAGTTGTGTATAAATTCACAGTAGTGTGAAATACAAACACAGATGTGTTAAATATGATGTGTTCAGAAGAAATTGCTGCAGTTTCTAAAGTTCAAGCCAAAACAAATCAAGACTTCTTACCCTCAAATGACTCACGGCTCTCTTGAGAATCTAGAACAGACAAAATTCTGTTATAGTGTGTGAAAGTGTGTGAAAGTGTGCGTGTGTGTGTGTGCGGGTGCCAGATTGCAGTCTGTGTAAAGGTTGATACTAACCATAGCACGCACAGAGAAGTAGAGAAGCCCACAGTAACAAAGAGCGAAGAATGAAACGCATGACGACTGCTAGAAACAAATACACACAAACACAGTGATGAAAGTGTTTATACAGACACACAAACACAGTGATGAAAGTGTTTATACACACCAACACACACACATTATTTTCTAAACACACATTATTTTCTTTATGTAGATTAGTAAAAGTTATTAGTTACATTAAGATGATTATAATGAGAATAAGAATGAATTATAGCAGATACATTTCTTTGTGACGTACCTGAAGAGCTGAATTTGTATACCGATCTTCTGCAGAAAGTTTCTGATGTTTGATGTTTTTCACAAATCACAAGCCCTTATAAGTCTTTCGACAAATCCCAACCCACCGCATCCCACCCACCCTCTCTCTCTCTCTCTCTCTCTCTCTCTCTCTCTCTCTCTCTCTCTCTCTCTCTCTCTCTCTCTCTCTCTCTCTCTCTCTCTGATATAAACTGCGATTTGCAGTCAGATTACAGGATAGCTGTGAAACTCTGGGATGGGTTAGTGTTCTTGTCACAGTTTAAATATTAAATGTTCTAAAGTGAAAGTCACATAATGACCAATACATGGTAAACTATACTCGGCCTCTGAATTTAACCCTAACCCAGTGATTAGTGAACCCACAGGGGACAGGTGCTGTTAAAGCTGCTGTCGGCAACTCTGGAGGATTGAGCAGTTTCCAAATGTTTACAATTTCATGTCCCTCCCCCACTACCATCGAGCAACCTCCCTTCTCGAGCTCGTCCTCGTCAGCGCGTGTGCACCAGTATTATTGTGATGGCATACTTAGCAAGAATACTTAGATTACTTACATAACACTCTGAAACACAATCAATGGTTGATAAAGCACAATTACCTGTTGAGAAGAAATGTGACAAGCTCTGCATCCAGCTTGAACCCTTTAAAATCTCATAGATTCCTCCACCTTTCAAATGCTGATCCGACATTGATCCTAGTTTTATTACGGTCACGATCGCTTTCTATCTTTGTTTCCTTCTTTTCATTGGTTGTTTTCCTAGCTCTGGTTGTTATCCGAGGAATCGGAAGTTATTAGTGAAAGTTCTCTTCGCCATTACGCTGCATTTAATCTAACACGCTTGTGAATGCACGTGATATTGTAACGCGCGTAAGGGAGGATCTGTGGTGCGTGCAGGTACTGTGATTGACAGGCAGATTTTACACAGCCCTGTGCTGATTGGACCAAATGAACCGGGAGCGGTGGATTTTTGCTAAACATATAACAGGCTCTAGGTGGAGCTAGAAGTGCGTTTTTTTTTTCTGTTGTTCCATCAGAGCATAGTGTTGGTTTCAGTGAATATGGTAAAAAAATATGATAAAATAGTTGCCGACCGCAGCTTTAAGAACCCTCAGGTTACAAGCCCAACTCTCTAACCATTAGGCCACAACTGCCTCAATTGTCTTCAGTAGTGTTATTATGACAATGTTTTGTACGACTGTGACAGATTTTTACAAATGAGACACACACCCCATAAGAGAGAGAATGAGTGTGTGTGCATGTGTGTGTGTTTTTCTTTGACCAAATGGAAATACTGAGTTTAGTCTTCCATCACCAGATCCTGTCTGACATACTGTCTGTCTCTCTCATTTGACCGTCTGTCTGCCTGACTGTCTCAGTGTCTGCACCTATTTGTTACTTAAATATTTTCCTCATGTTTTTAGCATAACAGAGAACATGTTTCTCTCAAAAACCCCAAACATATTGTACAAATACTGTTCAAAGCAAAACAACCTTAACCCATACTTGCAATGTGACCTCTGAATCCAGTGACTGAGTCATTAAGGGTCAGACGATATGACAGTTCAGTCTTTGCAAGGTTCAGCTGGAAATGTCACTCGGGTTTGCTGAGATGCAAGTAGAAACCATGGGATTGTCAGGCTGAAACGGCAAAGTGGAGTTAAGCCTGGGGCGGTAACCGTATTACCGCCATACCGCGGTCAAGTGACCCATGCCGCGGGTCTAAGCTCCTCACCGTCATAACCGCGAAAAAAAAAAAACTTGAAACATTGGCCTGCTCTTGTGTGTATATGTGGGGATGTTATACACACAGCTTGTTAACAACCGCAACTTGTTAACTGAACATTAACTGATATGATTTTAATATTAAATTGTCATTGAGTAGAATTAAAGGTGACATTGTCTGTGACTCGTTTAAAGCAATACAAACATTTTATCTAATTTGAACGTGCAAACAACCGCAACAGATCAACAACAGAATCAGGTTTCATACATTATCAAATTTTCACGCAACATATAGCACGCGATCAGTCCGAGGATAAATATCCAAAGAGCTTAGATTGTCTCTTTTTCATCTAGCCTACAACAGTGGCCATTTCTAAAGCAGGACACATTTCAAAAAGTTTTGCTTTTGCGTCTTCTTTCTCTGTTTGTGGAAAAAGACAGATGTTTAGGTAAGGGTCGAGGACAGAAGCGTTCTGTCCGAGCATGGGAGACAGATGCGGACTGCTCGGGCGCGCGCGAGACAGACGGACCATCATGTCATCTTGCGCACACACACGCGTCTCCGTGCAGCTTCCCAGCTATAATCAAGCACGGACACATATGCAGTACAAGTGATTTCTAATGGTTATTATACCAGACCTTCAGGGCAGCAATAATTTGCATTATTTAGAGGCTATTCACAAATTAAGGAAAGAAAAGTGGCAAAATGTCTGTAGGCACGTGTGGACATGCACAATGCGTTAACATTTTTTTAACTGATAATATTAATTGTTCAAGTTGTTGAATGTTGAAATTGAAGAAATGTGGAAGGAAATAATATTCACTTTACATGTTCCTTAAGTAATTTGTGCGTGTTTTGTATTAAAGATAAATAAATCATGCATGTTATTTAACTCGTCTTGTCTTGGGTGTCATCCGCATAGCATTAGTAAGAAAAGCCATGTTTCCACATAAAAGAACCCAGGGATGTCATATATATATCGAAAAGAGCAGTGGTCCAAGCACGGAGCCTTGAGGTGCCCCGGTATTGAGAGTGAGGAGTCACGTGCCGATTTGGGCGGGGTCTGCGCCGGTCGGCCATGATGGTAGGTGACGCTATCAGTTGCCAGGGGCAACTTCACAGAGACGCGACTTCCAGAGCTCTTTTAATTTATTATTTCGGCAGGACAGAGACGATCACAAATACGATAAAGAAAATGATTAAAGCAATTAAAAAAATAAGGCGAAAGAAAACAGACCTTACAGGAACAAGCTCACAAACAGCATTGTACTGGCAAAGGTAACTTACGTTTCTTCACTTGCGTTTATTGTTATGTAACTAAGTTACATTGCATTTAGCAGACACTTCTTGACCAAAATGACAAAAGTAATTAACTGCGACGGTTTCTAAACACTAGGTTGTAACGAGATGTTCAATATATACAAACGTTTCCAACACTTTACTTGAAAGAGTGTGTATAAGACTGACATAAAACATTCATAATTATTTATGACATGACACATATAAGGTAAATACAAAGGAGGTTTTATGCATGTTTATGACAACTGTTATTAAGTGTCATTCGTTCAATTATGACATTTTTAATGCAAATATGTCTTTGTTATGCATAATGGGGTCTCCATTTCGGTAACCTAAAAACTGTATTCCACTGTTCCAATGTTTTCCATATGTATCGTGTGAGGTGCTGGAGCAGTTTTTAACGCAGCAGTTACTGCCAGGCATTGTAAAACAGTGTAGAATTGCGGAAAAACCTCATCTACTACCGAGCTAAAAACACACGTAAACAATCATGTTCTGCCGCCGGAATCCTGCCAACATGGCGGAAAGGGGGAGGAGCTCTGTATCATGACGACAACTCCTCACTCTCAATTGAAACTTTGGGGTTCGGAGACTTCACCTCTCAAGGATACCCTAAATGACCTACAGCGGGGAAAATAATTATTTGACATATCAGCATTTTTAACAGTAAAGGAAATTTCTAAGTGGGCTAGGAGTGATTCTGGCCCATTCTTCCACACAAATGGTCTTAATCTTGAAGGTTCCTTGGGCCTCTTTTATAAACTTTGATATTCAGTTCTCTCCATAGATTTTCTTCAAAAACTTGATTTTCTTTCTTTGAAACTTGTTCATGTTTTGATTTATTATTATTATTATTATATTGATTTATTTTTTACTGTGGTTTGTGGGTATGGGGGACATGTTGAGCATTTTTTTGTATATTTGTAATGTGTCTGTTTTGTAAGGTTGTTGTGTTTTGTGTTGTATTATTCTGTTTTTGGGACCCCCTTGAAAATGAGGTGTTACATCTGAAGGGGGTATCCTTTCAATTAATTCAAATGAAGATGAAACTGTAGTGGTAAAGGTCAAAGGGGGAGTTTATCTGAGTCTCTGGCAAGATGCGCGTTCATCTGTCTGCAGATTAAACTGTAGATTTAAAACTTAAAAAAAATAAACAAATCACCAGTAATTTACTGTTCAACGCAAGATGCCTGTTATGTTTTTACCTAGGACTGAAGAAAATTATCTGCATCTGTAAAAAACAAAGACGAATTACAACTCTGAATTTGCCATATAAGATCCGGCGCACACCGATACCGGTTCAGAAGAAGTTTATAAAGTTGCAGGCCCAGAACAAAGTGTTTCAAGTGCAACAGTGCTGAGAAATTAAAGATTTGTGTTGGATCATCGTCCATGTATTAAAGAAGCGATCACTCGAGTCACGCTGGTATCTCTACAGTTGGTGAGTCAACTTGTTTGCTACATAACGTTTACATAAAAAATAACGTTTACATACAAAACACAAAAAAAGTAACCATGGTTTTATAAAATTAGTCATAGCATGCTAACATTACATTTTGTCAAATATCACATCACCTGAATTCTAATGTAAATATGTAAATTAAAAAGTGATCCAGTAAAAACACTTTGTACTATATCTGTTGATACTGAACTATCCAACCAATCAGGAATTCCACACATTGGCATTATAAAACAGACAACACTCTTGATATACAGTTTTCAAAGATGGACACAGACAGGCCTACTCGGTTTTAAATCGTCTGGCACTGGCATTTATCCACTAAGGGGCGCTGCAGCTGAACTGATAGAAGGATCTCACCACCACAGTAACAATTTAAAGGGATAGTTCACCCAAAAATGAAAGTTCTCTCATTTACTAACCATCATTTTGTTACAAACCTTTGAGGAATGTTTGTAACCATTGTGGTATTCTATAGTATTCTTTTTTCCTATTATGAAACTGAATGGGGATCACAAACGGTTTGTTTACAAACATTCCTCAAAATATCTTCCTGACCGTTAGTAAATGATGAGAGAATGATCATTTCGGGGTGAACTATCCCTTTAATCACAGCACACCTAAAGCCAAATATCTACAGCCAGCAGTCAAAGCACAGTACACTAAAGTCACTAAAGTGTGTGGGTCATCATCCTGAAAGGCCCTTCAGATGTTTTGGGTCTAAACTCGGAAGCTCATGGCTCTTAGGACGACACAGAGAGTCATTCAGTGATGCTTCCCAACAATACATTAAAATCACACTGTGTTCCAGGGTCGGACTGGGAACAAAATTCGGCCATGGCAATTTTTCTTGTGGGACGTCCCACCACTGGACCGATGACACCCCCCCACACACTCCACACACAAGCCCATCGATACCAAAATCGCCCCTCTAACCCAATGCTTTGATTTATTGAACATTTATATTAATTCACAGTATAGTTAAAATTCAACCACCTCAAACTCTCTTTGCTATGAACAAAGCTGACACTGTTTGTCGAAGCACCACAAAAACACTTTACTATTTTTGCACTGTTATATGAAGCAATACTTGTGTAGATGATCCCTTTTATCAAACTCTATTGAATACAATAATATGTAAAGTATATTAATGATAGACAGTGCAGGTCTATAGATTATAAATAGGTCTATAGATTATAAATGTGACCGGTGTTATAATGGTTTATGTAGCTTTCTTCACTTTATATTAGATAGAGCAGAAGCAGTAAAAGTGCCTCTCTTTCTATTTCTCTCTTGCAGATTAAAAGATTACCATCTCTTATATCTAAAATGTTTGCTCAGAAAGCAAAGATGGTTAATTAATAATATTTAGAAAAATACAAGAAAGAAAGTGCATTGTGACTTTCAAAACAAGAGCCAGTTGTTATAGCCATAGAAACCAGAGCCACGCTTGAGACTGCACATGCGCTTTAACGCATTAGCACCGACTGACTCTGATCACGGCTGGTCGATCAGACCCAGGACCCGAAGTAGCATAATTAAACTGGGACCGACCCAGACCCAACTGCCCCTTTAAAACATAGACCCGGAACTGTACGGGTCCTCTGTGAAGACCTCTAATGCAAACAACTCTGCTCAAGTTCAGAAACATGGACACAACGTGACACTGAGCTTGCCTCGGCTCGAGAAACAGAGAGCACGCGAACACATACCGAACTCGTTGGAAGAGACACGTGCTCGAACTCAAATGTCATTATCAAATCGTGTCATTATCACGGAAGAACAAAAAAAGTTATGCCAGATATATTTGGGCGGTTGTTAATATACCTGGGCGACTTTTTCTCGCGGATCTTCTCAGCTCCCCTTTTCTTCTTTTTGGAGCCTCTGTTGTCCACAATGATTTTTCTTAAGTGCAAGGCTAAATGATGCACTATCATAACTGTGTATTTCCCCATAAACCTAGCGGCTGCTTGGACAAATCCATTTGAGGGGTGGGGCATGGGGGCGCGATCGTAACACACACTGAATCTGTCATGAAGAAGCCGAAAATATTTACCTATCACCCGCCCCCCAAGCCAAATGCAACTGCATTTATACATGACGGGCCGAAAATAAATAACTTATCTCGGAGGCCACCGGCCCACATGTCGACCGACCCACCGGGCATTTGCCCGGTTGTACAGATTACCAGTCCGAGCCTGCTGTGTTCTGTATTTATTCATATGTAGGTATAAAAAGTGTTTACCCCATGACAACCGTCTTGTTAAGGTCATTGTTTAATCATTGTTCTATAGATGCAAATCAATATGCCAAGAAACAAATTTAAGATGGTGTCAAACACTGATAAAAGGTGGCTGTATAAAGCCCACAAATGGCTGGATCCACAGGAAGCCATTTTCGAAAAACATTTAATTCCTGTAGAATTAACATCTGAAACCTCTCTCAAAGAATTCACATCTACCCCCGAGAAAAACCAACCCATAATGTGGGGACAGAAGAGTCGCACCCTACCGCACTTTCTCGTCCCCCTCTCCTCAGCTCTTATATACTGATACTGTATATGTATATGAACATTTTACATGAAAAAAATTATCTAAAAATGGTCTTGTTTGGTCCCATTTGAAATGTTTCAACACAAGTGACATATTGGGCACACACAGATGACAACATAATTCAAGGTTAATTTGTAAAAATAAAATAAGTAAACCTCACCTAATGTTGGAAGACACCTCCTACCTTAGACATGTTGACCAGTCACCCACTGTATGTATATTAGGCAACAACCCTGGGTTTACAAGAACCAATCAGTATCAAAGTTATATCATTGTCACAATGCTTTGTTCCCTATGGATATTTAAGGAAAATGGTAAAAGACTCAGGAGGGATTTTCTATATGCAGAAAGGAACCCCCATGATGCTGTGTTGGTATTTTTATTTTATTTTGAGGAATCTGTAGCCAGATCTTCATCTCCTTACTAAGTATGCACTGGTTTTCCGTTTGATTGTTTCGTATTTGAATTGGAATGTAAATTGGCTTCTGACTTATGTTTTTCCTACCTGGTTAATAAATTGTTACGTTTGGATTTATTCTGCCTTACTCTGTATTATTGAATACAAGTAAATTGAGGTATCATTTGTTACCGCAAATCTACGACTAGGATTACGTAGGTGAATTGTCTGCCATTTTTTGTTTTAGTTATTTGGTCTGACGATGAACCCCTTACTCTTAATAGAGTTAAGTTTGGCGTATCGTCTGCCTTTTCAGTTGATGTGGTCTGACAAACCACTTAATCTTAATTACAGGGTTAAGCATTTGCGCATCAACTGCCCGTAATTACTTGGTTGACTCTTCTTACCAGGGTTAAATCTTGGCGTATCTACTGTCGTTAATTATGAGGTCTAACTAGACCCTTAACTAGTTGTTTGTGATCGTGCAAGGATTCTAAGCGACAATTGAGATTCATTTGAACGAGTCAAAATAATAATCAGTCAAAAAGAATGATCAAACGTTTATCCAAATCCCACAATTATATCTATTGATTCATATTACGAACAACGAGATTTATCTTTTGGAGTCAGATAAAACTACCTTAACTGCGTATAGTTAAAATGTCATTGGTATGCACCGAAAAAGACAGAACGTGAGGACCCTTCACCATGCCGGTGGGTTTCCGCCGTTGGGCCAGACGGATGGATATATATATTATGATTTTTCCCTTACACAATGGTTACTAGACTTTCACTAGATTTCTTTTAAGGGAAATGAATAGTGGACACAGAGCCAAATTTCGGTCATCACATTTGCTTGTTCACAGTGTAAAAAACATCATGTTAGCACAGATTAAACAGATGAAATAAAAAGATGAAAGTACATAATCAGTGAGAAATAAATACACATAACTTGTAAGCTGAACTATTAAATGCAATACAATCAGTTTTTTTTCAGATCCCAAAGCAATTTTCAAATGAGGAAACATTATATTGACCTTTATGGGTCACTCTATGTAAATCAAAGAGATGACTGATACACCTTTCTGATCCTTTATGTACTATCACTTGTGACTTTATGTGTCAAATGGTTTCAATTATGAAAATATTTCATGAACGTGCATTTGATGTCTTTACCGTAAGAGCGTGATGTGACTGACAGATGGGTCAGGAGGAAACATCAGAAGTAATCTCAAATAAAATCACATCAGTCATTTGCATAAAATTCGAATGTACTTTTCACCGTTTTGCATTGTTTCAAGGCAGCTTTACAGTAAAAAACAGGAAAAAAAGAAATCATTGAAAACAGGGGAAATTATGAAATACATAAAATACATGATATTCGTGCACATCTTTCATTAGATCGACACTAAAAATAAACAATTATAGTATTCTAATCAGACAGTTACATTTATTGTGACATTAAAGTCTGTGTAAAGTCATTTCAGAGAAGTGTTTGTAAACGCATTATAAATGTATTGCTGAAACACGTCACAAAAACTGTGAACTATGTAGCACTGAATTGTGGAGTTATGCCGTTAAACCGTTTTTCTCCATTTTTGTGTTCAGGTCTATTTGGGCGGAGCTAAAACACAATCATGAGCATCCATTCAGATTGTAGTTGTATTTGAAAGTTGAGATGGCATCTGTCCAGAAAGTGGGCGTGGTTTCAGTGCAGACAGTGGACACGCCCCCACCGCTTGAGAACAGACAATGCTGCCTAAATAATCCAGATTTTGATAACTTATTTTATTTACTTGGAATTCTTTTTATCATTCAAATTTGGCTGGGTGGTTAATAACACATTTATCTGTAGTGTGACAAACTGAAAACATATTTAATATCTGACTTTCCACAGACTTCTAACAAGTATGTGTGACTTAAAGGGTTAGTAAACGAAAGTGTTGTCATTATTTATTTAATTACCCTGATGTCCTTCAAAATCCACTTGGCTTTCTGTGTTCTTTTTAAGTTTTAGGTGGACACAAACAAACACCAGGAACCATGCTGTACATTTTCAAGCTTCCTAAAAAACTTTTCCGTTTCAGAATGGGAGCTGAGGTTTTATTCGGTAAACTTAGAGTTTCTTACGGTCTCCTCACGATTTTTAAATGGGTAGAGGTGTTTAAATATCTTGTTAGTTTATTCAGTAAATTCATTCATTCATTCATTGGGCACATTTTCATTATGTACACTGTAAAAAAGTTTTTTGCTGTCTTTAAATTACATTTAAATTTGCCAGTGCGAGTCATTTTAACTTACTATTTTACACTAAAATTTGCACTCAAAATTTTAAACATTAAATTGCAATGACTGGTAAAGCCAATTTAATATACTAAAGTGATTGTGTACTAAATTGTCCGTTTGTAGAGGATCCTGTAGATGATGGTTTCATTCTTTTGTAGACAGTTATAGGGTTAGGTTGAGACCACAAGTGGATTTTTGTCATATCTCTGTGCATTTATTTGAGCAGTATCATTTTTCTTTGCTGTTATTTTAGATATTTTTCAATACTAATCCTTACGTGACTAATATCAGCCATTGTGGCCGAGCTCTTACATCTGAACAGCTGGTTTACATTTCTTATTAATGGTTTTTAGCCGGTGTAGTGAGGAGGTTAGGTTAGGTTAGGTTAGGTTAGGGCTGTGCACCGTGCAGATGTATTTTTGGTGACTGTTCAAATACCAGCTTGACAAACTTTAGTTTAATTAATATCAAACTTTTAAGAGCAATGTCTGTGGTAACTGTGGTATGTAAGGAATAATTGATGACAAGCCATTAAATTATTTGAAAATAATTCACATGAAGCGGAGAAATGTACATTCAATCGGATGAAAGCATTCAAAAGCCCTGCGGTATAAGAGGAATAATTGACTCAGGTACTTTGCATTGTACAACATTACCACCTTGGTTGTGCATTTCTTATTAATTATTCAATGGCCTGTCGTCAATTATTCCTTACGTCCAGTATCTGGACCTCTTCTTCATATGCTGTTGTTTTTGATTTCCCGTGCTTGCTTAATTCATTTTTCAAGCACTTATCTGCGCTACAGAAGGACACTACATCTCTGCTCAGATGATGATGATGATGATGATGATGATCTGCCCCACCTAAATGTATAGTCAGGAGCAGCTACTGCATTGATGGGTTAAACAAAATGATTCACTAAATTTGACAGATAATATACAATGAATGCTAAACCAACTCAAATCCCTATACTCAAGAGGAAGGTTTTGAGACATTTAGTTTGATAGAAATAATTACAGAAAGGGTTTAGAAACAGCAGCTTGTTTCTTGTAAAAAAAGACTCTTTGTCTACACAGATGTAGTTCTTCACCTTCATTCAAATTCATCACAGCAGTATTAAACAGAATCAATGAGCCTCATTCACTAAGCGTGCGTATGCACAAATTTGTTCATTAAATGTGGGTACGGACATTTTAACGTACAAATCATGATTCAACAAAAACTTTCATACTAAAATATATAACACAGATATATATTATAGGGTTATTTTTCCTTGTTCATGATTATTAAACACGTGTGGTCTAAGTTGTTCTTACGTTTTTGCATACATTTAAAATAAATTTTAGTAAGAAAGTTTTTGTCGAATCATAATTTCTAAGTTAAAACGTCTGTACGCACATTTTACGAACAAATTTGTGCGTACCCATGCTTAGTGAATGAGACCCATTGAATCTTTATCTTAGAAATCAATGATCTTGCAGACTGTAAACTCACAGATGAACGGTACGCAGACCAGAAAGATGTTCAGAGTTTTACAGAAATCAATTCAGCAGGTTCAGCTTTCTAAAATAGACTATAAGCTTTGAGCTTTTTAGTCAAGCGTCAGGTCAGGGCTTGTGTACCTCTGCTGCGGTGTTAAGAATGTTATGTGAAGTGTACGTCATGTTTTCCTGAGACGTCAAGCCCCGTTTGGTCTCATCCAATTACCCACAATCCCCCTCTTCTTCTCTCACAGAGTCTCATGTATGCCATCTAAAAGCTTTAAAGCAGATTACACTGAAAAACCCTCACCAGCTTTCCATGTTTCTAGATTCTTCTGTCATGAAGATCAACTCTTCTGAAACTATGAGTGAAATAATACAATAATCTACAAAACACTGACTGAGCTTTCAGAACAAATATATTACCCTACACAAGTGTTTATGCAGGTTACCAACAATTCAAAGAAAGTTAATCAATTAACTAAACTGAGGAGAAACCAACATACACACGTGCACACGCATGCACACAGACGCCATGTCAGGGTTTCCCGCAGCACTTTTAAGTTCGGGCGGCCCACCTAAGCTGGGATACCTTAACAAGGGCGTCCAAAAAAAAATTTGCTGCACAAAAGGCCGTCAAGTGCATCTCGGAAAATAGCGTGGACGCGCTTTACACTGCGAGCGGGCACGCGCCACATGGCCGAAATGAGAGAAAGACATGGTCGGTCAATGTCTGGAGGATAACTAGCCTGTTGATAAAACATTTAATTCATTAATAATCTAGTATGTGTTCATTTTCCGTCATAGTTTCTTCAAAATTGAGTTTTATTTGAGTGTTTTAAATAAAAATATTTTCATCATGACGCGTACCACCTGCACAAACCCTACCACCTTTTCTGCGGGAAACCCTGCATGTAGTATGTTTATTGAAACCTTCAGTTTACAGGGACACTTCTTATGTTTATAGCATAATAAACAGGTCATTATACACTATTCAAATGCCCGTAAACCACATACCAGCACACACACACACAGAGACACACAAACACACAGACACATGCAGACAAGCACACATGCACACATACAGACACTGGAGAAAGAGCTACAGGCTGCAGGCAGAGTTTCAGCTGTTCAAACGCTCTTTAACACAAACACCCAAAAACAATCTTTCAAGTAAAATAACCATCATCTCCACTGATGAGAATATATAATGTGACAGTGCCACCAGCTATTGTCACAGATTATAAATGCTATATAGAGTTGTATATATATGGTGTTAGAAGCTGATTGCAGTCTGTCTGCGTCCATCAAGTGCATTATGAACTCACGCCAGGGGTTTGGTTATCTAAAATTCAGTACAAACAACTGAAAAGATTAAAAGAGATATAAAACTGTGAGCTATTATTAGAAGCTCTTTTACACATGTACACGCATGTTTTGTGTGTTAATGCTCGTATATATGGACAGAAATATTTGAGTGTCGCATTGTTTTAAAATGAACATGCAGTAATGTAAACAGGGCCTTAATGTCAAATATTCATGATCATAAAGTCAGTGTAATCAGAATGAAGTAAAATAAGGCTACCAACCAACAAAACTACACTTTATAATTTAATGTTTGTTTTATGTATTTTCTGTGGGGGGCACAAAGAGGATAAACCCTACTCAAGGGTGGGCTTAATAAACACTGTCTTAACTAAAAATATTCAAATACAAGATTAGTTTTCAAGAGGAATGAGTTTTCTGTGTTGAAGTTATTGACATCAGCTCTGTGTTTAGTGAGGCGCATCATGCTCTCACATGTTCAGGAAACAAGACACACACACCCTTAATAAACCCTAAAGAGCATTAAATCAATTAGTGTGTGATGGGAGGAGTCGATCTTTGACCTTTAGTGAGACTATAAAAGAACACAAGAGAGAGAGACGGCACACAATTCACACACACAGAGAGAGAGAGAGACGCCACCCGCCGATCATAAACGCAGGTAAAGATCATCATCCCCTAGTCTTATTTCTGATTATACCAGATTTGTGTGAGATTAGTAGTACTGAATATCAGAATGTTTGTTTTTAATGAATTTATGATGATGTGCACTTCAACTTGATTATATGTAGCATCTTGTACTTTATCATAAATATCATCTGAATGAGAGAAAGACTTTTAGAGAGAGAGAGAGAGAAAGAGTTTATCTCTGCTGCAGGTGCTCAATAATATCGACTGGATAAAGAAAATCTTACATTTGTCCTGTGTATGCGATGAAGAGCAAGAGTAGTGTCATCATCATCATCATTATCTATATGAGAGTTTGATGTGGATTATTATGATGGTGTGAGATTGTAATGTGTTTAAATCAAATATCTCTCACACATACACACAAATAGAGTCATGTAATGAGATGAAGCCATGTGCAGTGGATTGTGAGTGACAGATTAATCCCATAATCCCAGATTACTGAGTCTCTCTCACCTGCTTCAGCTCTCAGGAGAGCACAGACATGAACTCTGCTCCTCCAGCAGGAAGCGCTCTGGCCACGCCAGCAAGCACAGCGGGACCCACCACGCCCAAGAAAGGACCTCCAAAATTCAAG
This sequence comes from Paramisgurnus dabryanus, assembly GCF_030506205.2. Taxonomy (NCBI): domain Eukaryota; kingdom Metazoa; phylum Chordata; class Actinopteri; order Cypriniformes; family Cobitidae; genus Paramisgurnus; species Paramisgurnus dabryanus. The sequence goes on along the minus strand of NC_133339.1, from coordinate 17,147,580 downwards.
CAAAGACAGACGCGCACATTTAAGAGCAAGGCCCCTAAACCTGGACAGAAAGGGTACAGACACAAACACACATTATTATATAAGACTACAGAAAGTTGCGGTGGCTTAACGTGATTCTCTTTCTTTCAGGTTTGGCGATGATATTCCTGGTATGGAAGGACTCGGCACAGGTGAGCATTTAATGAAACGCTTTACATTACAGATTGTTTTTACACTGCGGTTTCTTAACAGCTGTCCTCTCATCCTGTGACAGATTTCACTGTTGTGTGCCCATGGGAGGCGTTTGGAGACATGGAGCTCAGCGACTTGGCCAAATATGGCATTATCTAAAGTCCGCCAATTTCCCCATGTCCCCGCCCCTTTACTTTATGTTGTCATGTGATTATGATGTGTGATGGTATTGGATTGATACAACAAAGAACATTGTGTCTATATTAATACTGGTATTGTTATTATTATATAATATTTTATATTTTGTATATGTTGAAATAAGACGACAACCTTTTTACAACCCTCCCCACATCCTGTCTATCAATCAACAAATCAAAACATCGTCATCGAGACCGAGACCTGATCCTAGTCGTTACAGCGACATGTTGTTTCTAATGGCAACCCTTACTGTATGACATCACTTCCTTTCCACACAGGAAACACATTTATATTATTAAATGTGTCATTTGCAATTACTGGAGTCGATCAAAGTAGATTTTTTCTGTAACTCTGTTGACTTTATTGTAAATGACTAACAGAATGATTGATGAATGTGATTATCATGTTTCACAACTACAGACCGTGAATAAACACTGAATTAATGCTATTAAACATTTACATTATTAACATATTGACTTGAACGTTACAGTGATCTGTGCTGATGTGTTAGAGAAAGATCAAAACTCTCTGCTGGTGTAAAAAACACTTAGATTTGGATTCACAAGTAAATCTAATCATCCCGTCAGAAGTTTATAAAAACAGCTAAAGGTTTCAAACATCTCAACAGCACACACACACACACTGAGAGAGAGAGAGAGAGAGAGCGCAGAAAGCTTATCTTCTCCACCTACCTGACAGACAGACAGACAGACAGATAGACGAGTAGGAGGAGGTGATATTGTTGGCTGTGTGGATGATGGACAAAGATTCTGGCTACAGGTGAGACAATTTAATTTCAATAAACTCTTAATAGAGGATTAAATATCAGATGAACTTTATATAATAAATGAATGATATCTAATGACAGTCGGGTCACGATGTTGTCATGTTTGTGTTTGACATGTGTCGTCAGAAATGTTTGTAATTCACTGTTAGTTTTGCCTTAATGCTCAAGAACAAAACTAGTCTGGACAAAATGAATCACAAGCAGGTGTCAGATAAATGAATCAAAAGAGTCTTCAGTTGTGTTTAGATGATAAATGAACTGAGATACACACACACGAGCAAAGAAAAGATTTTAAACAACATAGACCAGTAAAGACTTTTAATACTAGTGACTGCAGACAGACAAATGCAAATGTGAAGCAGGAAAGAGATAAATCCAGTCAGATAACATCAGAATTAAAACCGTGAAGAGGAAACCATCCAAAATATCATCACAGTTCATCAGTAAAGCTTTACAGACCTGCTGCAGACCACAGAAGTTTCCTCCTTCATGTCATTGACTTAAAGAGGAATCCCTGCTGAAAGAAACAATAGAAGCCATGACAGATATTCTAATAGATTAATATACCATTATCAAGTGTGTGTGTGCGTGCGTGCGTGCGTGCGTGCGTGTGTACATTTAAAACCATTAACAAGTCTTACTGTAGTGTGTTTGGGTTTTATCTGCTGTTAGAAACACCTCTGTGAATTAATCTCAGGTGTCCTGTCAGAGACAGCAACAGCACAGTAAATGTAATGTTATTTGACCCTCAAGAGAGATTACAGAATGGCAAATAATCTGTACACGATGGCAGATAAAAACTGAGTTCAGATCCAGACTCAATGGACACAAACTCACTATAGAGACGGACCGATGACTGCTACAGGAGGAGAGGTGGTGTCCACACTGTCACCAAACCAAATCCAGACAGAGCTGCACTCTCAGTACACAGATCTTCTACCAAAAAATAAACTGCAAGACATTTGAAAGTCTATCAAACAATGAGAAACTGATCTTTCTGTAAGAGGAAAACAATAACTGATGTGTGTTAGCAGCACAATATGAGAAAGTCCATCTGACCTGACCTAATGTCTTTATTACATACTTCCTTCATGTATATTACCCTGTTATCTCTCTCTCTCTCTCTCTCTCTCTCTCTCACACACACACACATGCGCACATTAATGTCATCTTTCTCACAGTCTCTTGCACAAAGATTTAAATCAGACTCAATTGAACTCTATTTTGTGTAGGTCACTGTGAATTTGGCCAAAGTGAATTTGGAGCTGCCAATCAAACGGACACAACCTCTTCAACGACCCTCTCAATGGACGCAGAGGTCAGAGTTCAGAGACCAAACGGCTCCAGGCCCGCGGGCTGCCGCTCGGATCTGCAGAAGATTTACTGGCATCTGTGCGACACCTGGGGCATCGCGGTCCAGGCCGCCACCGCTTTAGGCTTCGTGATTTGTGTGGTGACGACATTGGGCCTGCTGGTGAGGTGGAGGCACGTGTCCCGTGAGCCCGGGCGAAGAGCGGCCCTCCTGCTGTTCCTGCTGGCCACGGCAGGCGTGTTCGCCTTACCCTTCTCTTTTGTCATCTCCCTGTCTGCAGAGACGTGCCCAATACGGGTGTTTCTGTTTGGGATGTCATTTGCCATAGCGTTCGGCGCTCTGGTCGCTCGCGGTCTCGCCCTGCTGGACGTGGGGCTGGCGCTCGGGTGGAGGGAGGTGGGAGTGATCCTGGCACTGGCGCTGGTGCAGGCGATTATTGCAGCGGAGTGGCTGCTGGTTGTTTTGGTGCGGGACGACAGGCCGTGTGCGTTTTCGCAGCCGGAGTTTGCCATGCTGCAGCTTTACGTGATGGTGCTGATGGGCGCGGCGCTGGTGGTGGCACTGCGCTTCCTCAGAGCTGCGTACGTCACCTACAGCTACAGTCACACGGCGAAGATGCGTCGACACGCCAAATTGCAAGCCGGGCTGCTGGTGCTCACGCTGTTGTTGAGTGTGTGCGTTTGGGTCACCTGGATCACTCTGCTCACATACGGTAACCTCGTGACGGGTCACAGGCCGGACTGGGACGACCCCGTGATCGGCGTAGCGTTGGCTGTTAACGGCTGGGTATTACTGCTCGGACATGGCTTCGCTCAGGTCCGCTTCCTGTGCCAGCGAGAAGGATGTGCTAAAAATCCACCGCTGGACTTCACGGGGTGGACGAGCTCCACGACAGAACCGGCAGCCGAGCCGAAACCGGGTACAGACAACAGTCGCTTCCAGCTTGATGTAGATGAAAGAAGAGGTGAGAACAAAAGCAATCTATTTAAATGTATAATATATTACACTTTATTGGGAAAAATGGTGACATTCGGAATAAGACAACTGCAAATGACAACTAAAACAAATCATAAATAGCTACAGAATATCAAAGCATGTAGGTAAAAGGTCACATCTCTCTGTTACAGATCAAGCAATGGAATTATTTGGAATCCCCATGAAAGTGAGTAGGAAATGTCCAATCACAACCTTTAAGAGCGGGTGGATTGATGATGTCACGGTCATGTGACTGAACCCTAACTGTGTGTTTTATGTTTCAGGAAATCAATGCTGAGAAAAATTATAGGATCCCACGACCTACAGCTACCAACATCAACCAACCATATGATCATTATTATGAACACAGAGCTTGAGGACACACACCACTATACACATACACGCACGTACACACACCTACACACCTACACACATACAGACCTACAGCCACACACACGCACACACACGCACACACACGCACGCACACACGCACGCACGCACGCACGCACGCACGCACACACACACACAGATGAAGATTACAGAGATACAGTACAAATATACATCATAGTTCAATAAAATCCTCCGAACTCTAATAATTGAGGATTAATTTTCTAAAAAAAAAATACATTTTAAACATTTAACAACTTAACATTTTATTGTTACTTAAAATGTGGTGAAACGTACTGTCAGTAAGATAATCTAAAGCTTTAATGATACTTAAAACACTGTAATGAAATGTTTGCCCTTTTCTTCATTTCTCTTTTATTTAATAAATTATATTACTTGAGTTTGTGTGATATTATTGTTTATGCTGTAATGCAGAACACACACACACACACACACACACACACACACACACACACACACACACACACACACACACACACACACACACACACACACACACAGTTGGCTTGAAGACTGTTGATCTCACATATAATTATAAACTACACATCAATTAAAAAGTTTTAATTTATTATTATTCATACATACCCAACTGTCTGAAATGTGGTTTCAATTTCGTCTTAACAGAAATTACAAGAGTAGTGTAAACAATGTTTTACATGCTGATGATGAGGGTGGGGATCAAACAAGTCTGCTGTAGGACTCGACGTTTACACAAAAATGTCACTTGATTATTACAGTTTTATGGTAAATAAACCTATTTAATGTGTTTCGTCAGTATAAATATTTGACATGATGTTTATTTAGTGAAGCCGCAGATTCAGTGCAGTAAATGATTTAATCTCTGCAGGGTTTTGAGTTAGGTTTCACTTTCACATTGATGTAGATGTGAACAGCGCCTCTGTTTCTGCAGAAATGAAACTCTATTCATATTCTGACGTCACTCGAGCTGTGGACCAGTAAGAGCGCGCGGCGCAGTAGAATCGGGCGCGCGCATGTCAGGAAGGCGCAGTTTACTGTAGACGCTTCAGCTATTGTACGGGCAAACTTCATGTCAGCGTAACTTTAATGTTTTCAATCTGTTAATGTTGTTTTTGTTCAAGAGCTGTTAGTTAGTTTGATTTGTTCTTCACTGTTTCAGCTGTAGGATCACTCAAGATGGACGCGTGCGCACAGATGTGTAAATGTTTCCTGATCTTGTTTAACATTGTGTTCGCAGTAAGTGTTCGTCACTCAAATAATTTTACAGTAACTTAACCTTTCATGTTAATATGTTTTAACATATGGATGTTTTTACTTGAGGAAATCATATAATGATGATCGTTCCCAGCGGGCATATGACCGACCTTCAACGTTGAAATTTGGTTGAAATTAGGTCAGTTGTTTGTTCAACGTTGAAACAACGTTGAAACAACGGTGAATGGTAAACGGTTGAAAAAGGTTAATAAAATGCTTAAAAATCAACGTTGAAATTTGGTTGAAATAACGTCAGTTGTTTGTTCAACGTTGATTCAACGTTGAAACAACGTTGAAACAACAGTGAAGTAAATGGTTGCAGAGAGACAATAAAATAATGTTTTATAATATGTGAATCATTCAGAAAAAAAATGTAAAAACTCATTTTATAAAATTGATGAAATTATAAAAAAATTTAACAAATAATTGAATATACAGGTAGCGAGGTAATCTCACGAGATTACACGAGACTGGACTGTTTTAACGGCTGTCTGCGAGATCTTGCGTATCACACGAGAATGCTTCAGAGAAAGAAGAGGTAAGGAAATATAAGTCAATGTAAACGTATAACGTTATTTTATTCACATATACAAAGTGGTATGACAAAAAAGCACGATGCCATTGCCAAATCGGGTTTTTTTCTGTTAGTTGCGAATGTATTCGTTATAGCAGTTAATTTACTAGTCCACGGGATGTTCCCGCCGAAATTGGACTTCGTTATTATTAATAAATTAATATGAGGTGTGTTTTTATCAACATAACCACTTGGTTGTTTTTGCTTCAGAAAAGCAACTAGTTATAAATGTAAGGGCTTTTTTGGACAACTTCGGTGAAAAAGTGTTGATTTCGTAGTTCAGTCAGCGTAACTTATATCCGAGAGGTCTTACAGGCGCCACAGACACCTATCAGCCTTTTGTAAGGAGGAGGAGCAGCTCGAGTGCGGTGCGGTCCGGTCAGTGTTAAGCTGCTTAGTTTCTCAAATTCATATTACTGATAAAGTGTTAAAACTTAGATGAGATGTTGGTGTTTTATGGCTCACGAATTCGCAATAACGGATACGTATAGCAGTTCGTGTTAATGACATTAATCCAAACTTATTGATGACGTGATAACATGGGCGTCGAATCCAATATTAATCATGCTGAGGTTTTCTCGATGGGGTAATGTGTATAAATGCAGTTATAAAATTAAAAGGGACAAGATAGTCGACGTGACCCTCATGTTTCCATGGCAATCAGTCAATTACGCTTATGAGGCTCACCTGCGGTCATTCGCGCAGTATCCATGATTTTAAGCGGCATGAAACACTTAAGTTAACTCATTTGTACGAAAATATCATGTCGTGTAAGTTTGCATGTTCTATTCGAATTGAAATACATTGTAATGGTGTAATTTTGCTTACTTGTTGAATAGTTAGCAAGTTTTAATGGAAATAGAAAATAATGGTTATCTAGACAAATGTGCTCTTGTTTTTAGTATATGTTTATAACTCTTTTGTAATGTCTTCGTTATCAGAGTCCTTCAAATTAGAAAAGTGAGGATGATCTTGTCAATGCTGAGATTTTCATGCATCAACAGCCACTACATCTGGATCAAGTAATGTTGTGTTAACCCTGCTATTCTACAGTATTTACTTAAATGCAGTATGCAAGTGTATGTATTCATGTTCTGATAAAAGTCATTATAATTCTCTTCCAATATTGCACTAATTTTACTTTTTTATATTTTGTCAAGATTGAACAAGAAACAGACAGCAAGGGTTGTCAGGTCAGAAACAGAATGACACACAAACACAAGAAACTTCACAGGTGAGAATTGAGAGTGGCTTTTTAAAAACACCTGCTACTTGTTTCTCAAGACTGGTTTATCATTGTCATTAGGAAAATATAAGAAACTAATTTAGGATACAATGGTTACTTTTCAGCACAGCAATTAATTTCTTTTGTATGCCACTATTCCTTCTACAGTATGTCGGCCTACATATTTCAAACACTTTGTTTTCAGTATACAGAAACAAAAGTTAATCCAGTGTTCAGAGTGGATGTTGATGCAAGTTTTATAGAGGCTTCATATTGACAGAAAAAAATGGGTCTTTGTGGTGGTGTACATGACAGCATTTATTTGTTCTTATCTTTATGTATTATGGCTTTAATCATAATTTTTTTAATTGTCAATGAGCTACCACCTACCCTGGTAATGCACCACCAAGATACCATGTTGTAATAGAAATCCGTAATTTACCATTTCTTTTTTGTGAAGCGTCTCCCCTAAAACCTTACAATGCATTTCACAATTTATGTTTTCTTTTTAAAAGGGGCTATGACTTGTTTTTATTTTATTATGTGTTTTAAATTGTAGGCTGATCAACATGCAATTTGAAGACGTGTGATAAAATACAGAGAGGTGAAGTAGTGTGTCTTTCCAGATCCCCAAATCATTCCTTCTTAAAAGGTAATGAATAGTGTTATGACAAAAAATGTAAACATTCTTAATTTCTTTAAAAGTTGTACTTGGGCCACAGTTTTCTGTATTTCTAACCAAAAGATTACATTTATATTTCTATACTAATGAAATTTGTTTTTCTTTTTCCAAACTTTATCAAATGCCATGATCGCTAAGATGAGCCTAAAGAGGAGATTTGGGAAGATGCTGTTTCGTAAGTCGCTTTGCCAGATAACCTGTGGTAAGTTTGTAAAACATATATTAAAAATAGGATTAGAACATCTCCTAATCAAAAGTTTTTGATCAGGTCAGGATGTCTGCTAACAATATGCCTTACTGGTCTGGGCGAGTTTAAAGGCTTACACAGACAATCCAGAAGTTCTGAAGTCCATCTTCGATTTCATTGGTAAGGGACTACACAAAAGGCTGTTTGACCCACACGTAAAGCAACCTGTCAGTGTTTGCTTTAAGCATCTCATTTAGGGGTGTTGAAAATATAACGTTAATATCACTTAAGCATTCAGTATTGGATTCATTTGTAACCACATAGATCAGAAGCACCATTCACTACCATGGTATTCTTTTATGCTACTATGTAAGTCAATGGTGCTTCTGGTCAGTTTGGTTGCAGACATTCCTTAAAAAATCTTTGTGTTCATCAGGACGATTTAAGGTTTAGAAACATCTCCGCAACCTCAGTTGTTGCAAAGGGTCTGAATATGTATAATGTAAATATGATATGTTTTCTTTTTTCATACATTTGCAAAAGTTTCTAAAATTCTGTTTTTACTTTGTAAAAATATCTAAACAATTACAGTATCATGCAACAACATAAAATTGAAAGTGAAAGGTGTATGATTTCTGAATGCACTGTAGGTGATATTAATTGAACCTCATTGTCATCTTCGTAAACACAACAGCTTTGTTCTTTCATCAGATGGTTATGCAATATTTCAAGTCAGACTATCAAAGAAAACGCATCTTGCCCTGATGTGCAATAACAAGATTTTTTGTACATGGGCAAAAATGCAGCATTTTTTGAAAATTAAATATCTTGTGTTTTTTTCCCTCCTTAGATGCTGTCATCGTATTAAGTACAGCATGAGCCAGAATAGATGTGTGGTGGTGGCCATAAGAAGACTGTCAACTAAACCAACAACAAAATTCATATTTGCAGTTTTTCTTGAATAAAGTTTTTCTATTCAGATTAATAAAATGACTTTTAAACATGATTTTGTTTCATATTTTATGATTTTATTCTATATTTAGAAAATTCTACTTCTGCACTACTAACTGGAAAACAAACTGTTTGAAAGAATGTGTTTTATCCATAAAAAAATATTTTTAACAGCTGCTTTCATGTTTATTTGGAAAGGGTAGGCACCTGCCATCTTATTTGTCCACATTTAAACTTTACCTTCCTTAAGTGTTTAGTTTTATGAATGGGGTTGTACTGTAAGTTATGCATAGCAAGTTGCATTCATATGATAATTGCACTAAAAATGACACGTTTACAGTAAATAATTTAGTGAGTATTGCAGTGTAAAGTAAAAATCTATATTAAGTGTTAAAAACAACAAGGAAATAGAAGGTTGAAATTGCGTCATGTTATCAACCATAATTCACCTATGTTGAAAGTGTGACGTTGAAACAACGTCGTGATTTCAACGTTGAAATTTTTTGCAAAACCGAAAGGTAATCCAACGTTGATTCAACGTTGGTACCTGACGTTGATTCAACGTTGAATCAACGTTGAAATGCCCACTGGGTTACGTTCAGGGCAGGATTTTGGGGGGGGAGTAGCCTATTCACCTTATTTTCCACGACAACAAGGGCGGCGCCATTGCGCTCATTTTGTCAACGTACTTCCGGCTGCATATGATGAGCAGCTGCCTGAGGCAGTGGCTGAAGGCGACGCGTTAAACTTAAAAAGCTCACTCAAGCGCCTTTATGTTTGTTTCTTACCAATTTTAATGGGCGGGGAGCCGACTGAGGAACACCCTAATCCCAAGTAATGGTTCGACTACGATGTTCCGGTAACTTTAAACCACGCCGGGTGTTGAAAAGGTGGTCAGTTTCAGGTAAGCTATCTTAGCTTTATGTGCTCTTTCGCCTAACGTTAGATTTGTGATGTCCGTTCTACGAATAAACTTAAGATCAGTAACGTTAGTTTATAAAATGCAATTATTTTGAATGATTTTCATTGCCCACCTGTATTTTTATATTTAAGATAAGACAGCAATATATTATAGTACATTACATTCTTACAGTAGCTCACGTGATTCATACAAGTTACAGAGATTTCAGATGCTAGGAGGTTTCTCATTCAGATATTGATGATAATGACCTATTAAACGACATATTATTTAACACTGAAGTTAGAGGTTGTGTGTATAATGTTAATGTCTCTTTTTAATGCATCTCTCTCTCACACACTGTTCTGTTTAAGTATGGGTACCATTATATATTAATTCTCATGATGCAAGTTTATTTTAAATACTAACATAAAAATGTTTATGGTTATATTATTTTCACAGATGCATTGATGTTTAGTGATGCAATGGACAACTGTGAGCATGATACAATCAACATGTTCCTAAACTGTGATGCAGAAACACAATGGGAGGATCAATCCGTCTCTGAACACAACTACACTATAAAATCATAACTCAACCTGAAGCAACCTACATCTGATATGGGAAAACAACCTTGCAGTTTCCCGGACAGGGCTTATGCTGGTCCCAGGCTAAAATGCTTATTTGAGCTACAATAATTTAAAAACACCTTGTACTGACATACCTCAACATATATGAGTGCCATTGTTTTGTCACAAGATGTGGTTTGTTTGTAAAAACTAAAATGTCCTAATATAATTAAGGCCTAGTCCTGTAAACCCTGTCTGAGAAACTGCTTCTGCTTCATGTGTTGAGGTGTCACAAGAGTACATATCTCTGCTGAGAAACAACCATCTTTGTCAGCTTTACACAGGGTTGATATTGCATGCATTACATAGTCGCTAAGCACTTCACCAGTACATACACCAACAGCTTCCAGATAAACACTTGGGATCAACTCCTGATGACTCTGATAAAGCTGTGTCTTAATTTATTGCAGGGTGGTCTTGCTGAAAAGTTAGTTGTTTCTTAGTCCATAGTTATTTTTTATAAACCTTTACAATTTGACCTGATTTTACCTGTTGTAAAGTTACATTAAACCTTCATACAGTATGTGATCAGATGTCATGCAGTGATATTAAACATTTACAATGTGATCTGTTGTGCATTTATATTAAACCTTTATAATGTGATCAGATATTACCTGCCATGCAGTTATATTAAACCTTTACAATGTGATCAGATGTTGTGGAGTTATATTAAACATTTACAATGTGATCAGATGTTACCAGTCATGCATTTATATAAAACCTTTACAATGTGATCAGATATTGTGCAGTTATATTAAATCTTTACCATGTGATCAGATGTTACCTGTCATGCAGTTATATAAACCTTTACAGTGTGATCAGATATTATCTGTAAGGAATTTCTTTAACCATATGTGAGCTTTGTAGATTCCACTTAAAATGATTTAAGTCTCCTGATTTGAAGGAATAAGTGTTGGCAAGTTTGCAAATGAATTATATCATGGTACATTACCACATAACAACGAAATAGATATTGGACTGGCTAAGGTGCACATTTGCTTTAAAAAAGACGAAATCACTGTGTAAATATTGGTAAGCATAATTACTTTAATAATGTTGCTCCATCAACTCCTTCTGACACGACGAGGTAATAAAATATGTCCCATAGGTTACTTGCCGCGGCTGCTTCATATCTTCTAACCACGAGACGATTGATGGGACATTATAAGACTATCCGAGCGTCGTATCAAGTTTTCTCCGTGCTCCTAATTCAAAACATTTACAGCAGTTGCGATATTTGTCATTTAGCTAAAGTTATAGTGAACTACAAACAATCTTTTAACCACCAAACTAGCTCCCGAATGCACTGTGCCATATTAGCAGCGGAAGTCGGTTGACAAAATGCGGAAGAGCGAAGAATTGAAAAGGGGCGTGGCGGAATAAGGTGAATATCAAACTGTGAATCAAAGCAGTTAATGTTACATATCCGCCCACTATAAAACTCAATCATGTGTTTTTTTAGGGCTGACAGTAATAGATTCAAGTTTTTAATCAAATGAGTTATAAGATGTGCCAGTTAATTAAAAATTACTGTAAATACATTTTGGCTGAAAACTTACTCCTAAAAACAGTATTTAAAATAATTGCATAAGGGGAGGTTCCGTTAAATGCGTATGTTGTCCACAATTAATCGCACTAACGTGTTAACTTAATAGCCCTAAATAACATAAATACAGTAGATAACAATGTTAGTACAGTATAGTACAAGAAAGTTGTGGTCTCAGTTAAAGGAGATATTAAAATAACACACTGAAAGCACAAAATAAACACACCGCTTGTGCGCATGTCTGTTTCTGCAGCAGGTGCATTCACTGCTTACACATCAGGGTGTGGTGTCACGGATGTAAAATAAATCCAGTAATCGTTTTCATTTCATTATTGTCGCATTGCTATCTCATCTTAAGTTTTCTTTTAAGCGCGATTCAAATTCAATAAGTCATTACTTCGTCATTACATCAGTGTCTAATGCATTGCGCACAGTGAATTAAATTATTACATTTCTTACAAAGGGACGGGTTAGTTAACCATGATAGATCAATCAACAAGCATTAAATTGAAGAAATAAATGACCGGAATATTACTAAACAAATCAAACAATCACAATCACGGTGGCTCTTCACTGAGCAGGGCCTATGGGCTCGAGTCCAGTCAAGCTTAATGTTAAGTCCAGCCTTGATTCTGGTAATAATAATAATGATGAAAAGATTATTTAGCGATGATGAAAACGGTGATAATAATAATTGTGATGATAATTATAATGGTAATGATTATTGTTTGGAAGTTTCTCCTCTGTCCAATTGCCACGCCCATTTTGCTTTTCAGTTTCCCATGCAGCTCACCACACCTGTAATTAATTGGCCTCAATCAGCCACAGGCTTTATCAGACAGCACCTGTGCACAGCCCCTGCCCTTCGTTCATGCTACATGGAGGATTTTTGTGTGGTGCTGCTGAAAGATTGTGTGCCTTGTGTGCGTTATTGAGTTATGTAAGTTTCCTTTAAGTTAATTATGAGAAAAACCACACACAGACACGCATACAAATACTTGCCTCATAAATAAAACACTCTGTAATTAAAGTGACTGGACTGGATTGTTCTTACCGACACCTCCACTGGTCTCAAGCCAGCCACCTACCATCCCTCTTAAACCTCCTTCTCATGGTCCTTCGAGCCGGATCCATTGACGACCAGTGGAAATGTCCAGTCACTCCCTGCCTTCGTTATTTCAGCGTCCTCACCGCCAAGCCTCGCGTCCTGCACGCTATGATGACTACGTCATGGAATATGATCAGCGGCCACAATATACTACTGAATTACCAGAGCCACCACCGCTTCCCTCTGCAGACATCTGTGGTGTTGGACCTCAGTACCAATCACAGTCCGAGTCTGAGGAGGACCAAGAGCCACCTCAACTATCCAGTGAGGAGGATGAAGAGGAAGAGCCGGAACCACTGGCAGAGCCAGCAATGAACCCTCGCTCACCTGTCCCTTCTGGAAGAGCCCTAGCCCCTGAGTACCCACATGTCCCTCATGTAGCCCCAATTCCTGACCGTCAAACTGAGCTCTTACAGCAGTTACTAGATGAAGTAAAGAATCAAGGTAGACTAATCCACCGCTGCATGCTAGACCAAGGCCACTCTTTGCGGTCTCGTTCAGTACCATTCCCTGAAACCTTTGGCCCTCCGTTAGTAGCATCACAAGCCCAGCATGCTGCAATGCCACCCCAGGCTACCACTCGTGACACTAAGCCCTTTCCTGCTCCACCTCGGCAGCAGCTTCCTTATCCACCTCCTATAAGCCATGCCCCTGCCAGTCAGCCCTTAGTTCAGTACTGGCAGCACACGATTCCTTCTGACAATAGTCAGTTCCCTGTCACGGGTCAAGTCCCAGTCTCGCGTAACCCTTTGCTCCCAGCCTATATGTCATCTCAAATTCAGCCTAGAGCTATGGCCCACTCTGCCCAGCCAGTGTACCAGCCCCAAAATGTGCAGCCTCACCATCATACTTCTGCAGCCTCACCAAGCCATTTAGCCCCCCCTTTAGGCCGACTGCACCCATATAGTAAGATAGAAGGTCCCTCATTCCCTGATCTTACTAGAGAAGATGAAAGCCAATATATGATGTTAAAGATGGCCCTATCCAACCTGTTAGACCCAGGAGAGTCAGAGCAGTATAAATATCACATCTTACTGGATCACTTAAAGGTAGATCAGGCAAAGCGGCTTGCCTTAGCTTATGTTTATGCTCCAGATCCTTACACTCAAGCTATGCGGGCCCTAGATGAGCGTTATGGCCAACCCAGACAGCTTGCTCTCAGAGAGCTCCGGGCTATAATGGAGATGCCTGCTATCCGTATGGGTGATGGTAGAGGCCTAGATCAGTTTTCCCTTAGAGTACAAGCCTTAGTGGGTCTCCTCCAGTCCATGGGTCCCGAAGGTCACTCTGAGCTTACCTGTGGCTCACATGTCGAACGCCTACTAGAGAAACTACCCAGTGAGCACTTTTGTCAGTTTAAGAGAAGCATCAGTTTGAGTAGACCAGGTCCCCTATGCTATAACCTCCTAGATTTTTCCTCCTGGTTGCAACAGGAAACACGTTGCCAGCCCAGAAGGGAGAGAACCCTTCAACCTGTCCGACCAAAGCCACCACCCTCTCACCCATTCAGAGCTACAGCTATACTCCATGGTAGCAAGACTTCCCAAGTGACCTTCCCTAAAGTCCAGATAGCTCCTCCTAGGGTCAGTCAGCTTCCCCTCAACCCCACATCCACGCGTTGTCCATTGTGTGCTTACTGTAACTCACCTGAACATCACGTCAGTAAATGTGATGACTTCCTCACGCTCACTGAAGATCAGAGAGCTAGTTGGATCACAGGACAGAAACGATGCTGGCGGTGTGCACGAGACCACTTTGCAAACCAGTGTGATCTGAAGGGACGCTGCAACCAATGTAATGGGAAACATCTGCAGGTCCTATGCAACATCAATCAGAGGCAAGTGCAGAATTTATACCTAGACCATCCTAGTGATTGCAATAAAGTGCTGCTAAAGGTAGTTGAAGTGACCCTACGTAATGGAAACAAGTCCTTAGACACGTATGCCATATTAGATGATGGATCAGAACGTACGATCCTTCTGCATCCTGCAGCCCAGAAACTTCAGTTGATAGGAGAGTCTGAGAGCCTGAAGCTGAGGACAGTGAGACAGGATGTCCAGACTCTAAACGGTGCCACTGTGTCCTTCACCCTCATTCCAAAGGCCCATCCAAAGAAAACCTATGCCATCAGGCATGCTTTCACTGCAGATCAGCTTTCCTTATCTGAACATTCTCATCCTGTGAAATCCCTCCAGCGGCGCTACCCTCATCTCAGGCAGATTCCCTTGAAGCAGCATAATAATATAAGACCCCTCCTACTCATAGGAGCTGATCATACCCACCTGATCACTCCAACACTGCCTGTAAAGTTAGGCCCCCCTGGAGCCCCAGCAGCTATCAAAACCCGTCTTGGCTGGACGTTACAGGGCCCTGCTAGAGATATTGTCAGCTCTCCCTCTACAAAGTGTCACTATATCTCCTTTAAATGTCCACCTGATGACATTCACCACAATGTGCAAAAACTGTGGCAGCTGGACACAGTACCTTTGAGGAACACAAAATTGGTTGTCCGCTCTAAACAGGACAGAGATGCACTTCACCAGCTGGAGACTCAAACCATTCGAATTCCTGTTGATGACGTCCTAAGGTATGCCACACCTCTCCTCCGAGCAGATCCCTGGCCCCCCTTAAAGGCCCCTAAGGAAGCAGTTATGTCCCGTCTTCGCAGCTGTGAGAGGAGACTGCTCCAAAATCCCTCACAGGCGGAAACCTATACCAGAGAGATCCAAAAGCTAGTTGATGTTGGGTATGTCAAGAAGTTGACTCTCTCTGAAGCAGCAGATGCCCCAGAGTCTTGGTATATACCTCATCACATTGTGCGTCATAATGGAAAGGACCGCATTGTATTTGATTGTTCTTTCTCCTATCAGAATCAATGTCTGAATTTACAATTGCTTCCTGGTCCAACCCTTGGGCCTTCCCTCCTTGGAGTTCTCCTTCGTTTCAGGCAGCACAAGATTGCCATCAGCGGTGACATTAAGTCCATGTTCCACCAGGTGCGCCTGCTACCCCAAGATAAACCCCTCCTGCGCTTCCTTTGGCGTGACCTAGAAATTAAATCCCCTCCAACTATATATGAATGGCAAGTAATCCCATTTGGCACCACCGCCAGCCCATGCTGTGCCATTTATGCCCTCCAGAGGATTGCCAAGGATGCACAGGCCGATGAGCGTGTTACCTATTCCATACAACACTGTTTCTATGTGGATAATTGCCTTCAAAGTCTCCCCACATCAGATGAAGCTAAGGACCTCCTTCACTCCCTGCGTGCAACCCTCTCCTCTGGTGGCTTTGACATTAGACAATGGGCCAGTAATGACCCCAAGGTTATTTGTGATCTCCCTCCCGATGCTAGGTCAGACCAGGCAGAGCTCTGGCTGTCACACCATCCTTCTCTTGACCCCATGGAATCTACTTTAGGCCTTCATTGGAATTGCCATACAGACACCCTGAAATACAGGCATAGAGCCATTGAAGCTGCTATTCCAACCATGCGTCACATCTACAGGGTACTTGCAAGCCAGTATGATCCTCTTGGTTACATCCTCCCCTACACAACAAGAGCCAAGATAATTGTCCAGCACCTGTGGGCAAAGGCAAGAGAATGGGATGACCCAAACCTTCCCCACAACATCCTAGAAGCCTGGCTTTCCTGGGAAAGAGAACTCCCTAATCTCTCCTCAATAGTACTCCCCCGTTGTTTTATACATTGGACAGCAGACAACCCCTCAGCCATCCTAGACCTGCACATCTTCTGCGATGCGTCAGAGCAGTCTTATGGCGCAGTCGCCTATATGCGCACTGAATATGATCAACAGGTGAATGTATCCTTCCTAATGGCGAGGTCCCGTGTTGCGCCCAAAAAACAACTCTCTATCCCTCGACTTGAACTATGCGCAGCCCTGATTGGAGCTCAACTGTTCAACCTCCTCCAAACCGAGCTCACCCTCAAAATCAGACGGGCTACTTTATGGAGTGACTCTACCACAGTCCTCTATTGGCTTCTCTCAGACTCATGCCGCTATAAGGTCTTTGTTGGAACCAGGGTGGCTGAAATCCAGGAACTCACCAAAGGCCAGGAATGGCGCTATGTGGATTCCCTGAACAACCCAGCTGATGATCTGACTAGAGGAAAGCATCTATCTGAGCTAAGTGAGCCTTGCAGGTGGAACCAAGGACCTGCCTTCCTCCTGCAACCCCCTGACCTGTGGCCAACTAACCCCACAATAGATCAAGCTGAAGATCCCATAGAGTTACGTAAGCCCAGTTTCTGTGGTGCCGTATTTCTTAACCAAAAGCCCTCCATCTCTGACCCTACCCAATTCACCACCTTTCAGGATCTCCTTGACTCTACCGCTGCCTCCTATCATGGGTTGACAGAGCCTCCTGCAACACCATCAGCAGCAACCTACCTCGATGTAGAGATTGCCATCATCAGACAGGCCCAGCTGGATTCCTTTGGAAATGATCTAGCATGTCTTCAGTCTCACAAACCCCTTCCACATTCCAGTCGTCTTCTCTCTCTTGCTCCAGAACTGGATTCAATGTCAGGTCTCATTCGAGTAGGCGGAAGGTTACGACAAAGCAATGACCTACCCCCTGATGTTATACATCCGGTTGTCCTAGACCCTGCCCATCCAATTACAAAACTTATAATTAAAGATTGTGATGACCACCTACATCATCCTGGGCCAGAAAGGCTATTCGCTGAGCTAAGAAGGAAATTCTGGATCCTGAGGGGTCGTGAGGCTGTCAGGAAACATCAGCACAGGTGTACTAAGTGCCAGCAGTCCCGTGCCAAACCCCTTATTCCCCTAATGGCCGATCTTCCTCCTGCTCGCCTACGCCTCTGTAAACCTCCCTTTTATTCCACCGGGATAGATTGTTTTGGGCCCTACACTGTGAAAGTTGGACGACGGAGTGAGTAAAGGTGGGGAATTATTTTTAAATGCCTGACAACTAGGTGTGTACATCTAGATCTACTTAGTCACATGAATGCAGATTCCTTTTTAATGGCACTAAGGCGCTTTATAGCTCGCAGAGGCAAACCTTTCGAGCTGCTCTCCGACAGGGGTACCAACTTTATCGGGGGCAACAGAGAGCTACAGGAAGTCTACCAATCCCCGACCTCTGACCTCCAGGCAGTCCTGGCTAAACAGAGAATCTCCTTCAAGTTTAATCCCCCCCACGCACCCCACTTCGGTGGGACGTGGGAGCGTGAAATTCGTTCCATCAAGATTGCCCTACAGACCACCCTAGGTGCCCAAGCAGTCACTGAAGAGGTGTTACGCACTGTGCTGATTGAAATTGAAGGTATCCTCAATTCAAAGCCCCTTGGTTATGTCTCTTCTGACATTGCAGATCCTGATCCGGTGACTCCTAACCTGTTGCTCATGGGGCGGCATGACTCTTCCCTCCCCTTAGTAACGTAAAGTGATTTCCCTTCATCTTGGTAAAGATGGTCGTTGTAGAGTTGCAGATGTCCAGGTGGGGGACAAACGGTACACAAGACCCGTTGCCCGCCTCATCCCACTCCCTGCCCTACCTGAACCCCCATGACTCTCCAATCCAGCAAATTTGCAAGGCAAATTTGGGGGCGGCTGTTTGGAAGTTTCTCCTCTGTCCAATTGCCACGCCCATTTTGCTTTTCAGTTTCCCATGCAGCTCACCACACCTGTAATTAATTGGCCTCAATCAGCCACAGGCTTTATCAGACAGCACCTGTGCACAGCCCCTGCCCTTCGTTCATGCTACATGGAGGATTTTTGTGTGGTGCTGCTGAAAGATTGTGTGCCTTGTGTGCGTTATTGAGTTATGTAAGTTTCCTTTAAGTTAATTATGAGAAAAACCACACACAGACACGCATACAAATACTTGCCTCATAAATAAAACACTCTGTAATTAAAGTGACTGGACTGGATTGTTCTTACCGACACCTCCACTGGTCTCAAGCCAGCCACCTACCATCCCTCTTAAACCTCCTTCTCAATTATAATAGTGATGTTTCTGTGTTTTTCAGTTGTTGGGTTTCGGGATGGTCAGTCTGGGTCTCTGGTTGAGGTTCGGTGCTGAAACAAAAGGATTTTTTGACATTGATCTGAACACTGCACAGTTTACTATCGGTGTGTATTACTGTTATTAGCTTTTATATATTTGCTAAAATAAATTCTTTTGAATAGCTGAACCTTATGCTAATTGTCCTTAGTTTGTTTCAGTATAGAGTTAACCCTAACTAACCCTTATAATCAAATGACTGATTAATTTCTCTTTGTCAGGTGTAATTGTGTTGATGGTCACTGGCGCATTGATGTTAGTGGTTGCTGTGATTGGTAATTGTGGAGCGTGTTGCGGGAGTAAATCAGCTCTTGGTGCGGTAATGTAAATTATGATTACTTTAACTTGTCACACATTTAGAAAGCAGGAATTAAAATGCAGAAATAGATAAAGAAGTTGTTTTTACTCATTAATCCACAATAGATTCAGCATCATTCAGAGGATCTTTCTTACTATGACGTCCGTCTGTAATGTTGTTGTGTTAAAGTTGTATTACCGTATTCTTCTTTTGTCTTCAGTTCTCTTGTCTGGTGACTGTACTGATGACTGTTGAAATAACAGCAGGTGTGATGGCCTTCATCTGGAGTAAATCGGTAAACAGTCCAGTTTTATTTTAAAGATACATTCATCTAATCATATTACATTTTTTCACATATATTTATTTAGCAGTTGCAAATTTGTACAATTAGAAATTGTATTGCATTTAATATATAAATGATAAATCTTTATATATTTGATTATATGCAGATATGGGCCGGTAAGAGATTTTGGCAGTATGATAACCTTAAGCAAAAATACCACGATTGCCATATTGCCATTGCAACACTAAAATGTGTTATTTTCAAATGTCTGCGTATACAAACAACAACTTCTCAACTGGACACAATACGTTTTATTTTTAAGCAACATATAACATGTAAGCCAGGTAAAAATGAAGCCTTTAAATCAGGAGTGGGGAACCCTGGGTCCTGGAGGGCCACCGTCCTGCAGAGTTTTGTTCCAACCCTAATTAAAAACACCTGAAAAATGAAATGAAAGACTTTAGGATTACTTGGAAATGAAATTCAGGTGTGTTTGATAAGAGTTGGAACTAAACTCTGCAGGACAGTGACCCTCCAGGACCCAGGGTTCCCCACTCCTGCTTTAAATGATAATATTCTTCCAAAAAAGTTTATTTTTGTAATATATATTAAACATAAACATCAAATCAATGACATGACTTTACATGACTTAATACATTTTGCGTAAACACCGCTCATATCGTTATCAGCTCTCTTTTGGGCTTCTGGTAGTTTGGTCAAGCTGCTGGATTTTAAATCATTAGTAGCGGTTTGATCAGCTAACAGATCACTGCAGTAACCCAGAGTCTGGGTGAGGAGTTAGATATGTTCAGTTAGATAAAACCTTAGGGAAAATCTGCATGACCGTGTTGTCTTTGTGTTGTGTTTAGTGAAGGTTAGCTCTGGTTATTAAAAACAACATGAATGTTTCTGGCCGTTCTGGTCGGTGTTATGGTTTAAGTACCTGAAGTAGTCGGATGGAGAAGTTCAGTCTTATGAGCTGGAGATTACTGATGCCGTCTGTTTTAAAAGAGAAGAATATTGTCAGCATAACAATTCGTGTTTTTCTCTAATACACATTGTAGACAATTATTGGCACCCTTTTATCTAATACTTTTTGAAACCTCCATTTGCCAGTTTAACAGTTCTAAATTTTCTCCTAAAATGCCTGATGAGGTTAGAAAACACCTGAGAAGAGATCAGAGACCATTCCTTCATGCAGACTCTTTAGATTCCCAGCTTCTCCTCTCATTTTCTGTAGGGTTCAGGTCAGAGGACTGGAATGACTATAGCAGAACCTTGGTTTTGAGCTCAGTGACCCATTTCTGTGTTGTTTTTGAGGTTTGTGTTTGGGTTATTGTACGGTTGGAAGATCCAAACATGGCCTTTTATAAGATTTAGATTTTTAACAAGACTGTCAGCACCAGCATGACAGTCTGAGGGCGGAAGTGGGCGGAGTTGTAATCTCAGACCAGAGAATTATTAAACGTTAAAATCTATTATAAGCTTTTTAATTAAAATGAAATGCTCAAGCTTTATTCTTTAAGATTTGTGTTACATTTATTTTTATTCATTTATGACACAACAAAACAAATAGATAATAAACTTTAGGCTACATTGTTTTGTGCTGTACTATTTAAAGTCGCCATGAAACGGAAGTATCAATTGCCTAATTTTCCCCGTGGTGACGTGTATCCGAGTAAAACTGGCCTTTGAAATGAAATAAGGCAGGGCTGGATTTGAATTTGTCCATCGAGATCTGATTGGATCATTTGAAGTTGGGTCGTGTTGCTGATTGCTACTGTAATCGCAGCGATATTCTCCCGGACCCCGCCCACCTGCCATACATTATGACTGGAAGTAAAGAGAGATCGTTTTTAGGAGGGGAGGAGATTTGCATTTCAGATTATGAGGGCACACGAATTTTTAAAAATTAATGATGCTCACAGATAAATCATTTGTAAAAAATACCACAATATTACAAAACAAATTACAGTTTTTTATTTTATTTTCATTGCGACTTTAACACATTTTGTGTTCAAATAAATAAATGTGTTGTTATAATAATAACACAGGGATGTGTTGTTTTACAACCGTTTTAAAAGTGTGTGTTTATTGTGTAGGTCTCAGAGGAGTTGGCCAATTTCTACATCACAATCTACACTCAGTATCTCAACACCCAGGCTGCAGGTCAAGCTGTTACCCTCAAATTCTTAAGCAATGCTGTAAGATACACACACAACTATATAACCATTTAAATCTTATACACCACTGCATATTATGTCTGAATACTAACATGTGTTTGTGTGTCAGTTTGACTGTTGTGGTATTGGAGGAGCCATTGAGGTGTTGGCACGAGACACGTGTCCTGAAGGCAGCTTAATCCAGCAGATCACATACTCTGTGAGTCACTTTACTGTGTCTCTTAAATCTGTTAAATACTGGAGTCCTCACAAATCACTCACCTGTCTGTCTGTCTGTCTGTCTGTCTGTCTGTCTGTCTCGTTCTGGTTTGGTCTGGTCTGGTAGAGTTGTCCCGATGTGATTAAGGGTATGTTTCAGACGAAAGCTCCACTGGTTTTGGGTGGTTTTCTTGGAACGGCTGGAATCATGGTGAGTTAAATCATAAACGCTCACTCAGTGGTCTGCAGTCCTGCACACATGTTTAACCATCCACCCGTCTGTCTCTCTTCCTGTTTGTTTGCGTGTCTTTCCTGTCGCCCTCAGTTGGTGGCGCTGGTGTGCAGCATTGTCATCAGAAGACAAAACTCACCATCTCACATGTCTCCACCAGCATACGTGCTCCTCACGTCTCCAGATTCTGTGCCGTACCCTTCACCAGATTACCATCAGCAGCACATCTAACTTGCTTCTCTCTCTCTCTCTCTCTCTCTCTCTCGGTCTGTCTGTCCCTTTTTCTCGCTCTCTCTTTCTTGGTCTGTCTCGGTCTGTCTCTCTCTCTCTCTTGCAGCTGGTGGCGCTGGTGTGCAGTTGTATTCTGAGCAACAGTTTAAAGACGTCTCTGCCCATTTACTGAGAGACAACCCATCTGTCTGAGTCTGTTGAAAGTAAACTGCTCAATATTGTTACATTTTATTAAAATGTTTTCATGTATTGTTTGGTCATTTGATTTCAATGTTTAACTCTGTTTTGTGTTACTCTCGACTATAATACATTAAAGACACTTTAAAAAGCATGTTACAGTGGACTGTGTTTTTATTTATATGGTGCTTTTTTAACTGTGTTGCACATCTTAAGATTAAAGCCGGATCATTATAATGAAAGCTAGATTAGCAGAATTGACTAAACCCAAAGATGAGTTAATCTAATTCTCAGTCTCTCAGTAAACAAGACCAAACGCATGATAGCGGCTAGGAAGTCAACAAAGAAGTTCATAAAAATAATGTCAGCAAAAATTCAGGCTGTTATTAATGCCAAAGCAGGCCATGCAAAATAAAAAAAAAGTGTTTTGGTATTACTGTATGTGGGAATGCTGTTCACTATAAAACTATTTAGTTGTTTAAATTTTTTCTTTAAACCATAAAAACTATTGTGATAATAAAGTGTAGAAACTACATTCATTCATTCATTGATGTTACTGTAAGAGTGTAAATCTGTACAGTAGTCGAGTGTAAACAAACAGCAGATGACAAAACTCACAGTCTGAGACGCCTGACACTGAAACTCTGGGGTGGAGTAAACGGTGACTCACGTCATCTTTATTCGCCCGCCAACATGTTGTTTTCATTTGAAAAGATGATCGTCACTGACAGAAAGAGAGAGAGAGAGAGAGACATGACATTATACTATATACACAACTAAATATTCCCTGTCATTATTTCACTAAACATGCTGACATTTTCTGTTGTGTGTCCTGTATGATTGAATGAAATCTATTCACCGGTACATGAAAGGACAAAACAAAGTTAGTGTTACATGATAACTGCATCTTTCTTTGCAATTTTGTTGACGTTAGCATCACAAATGTTTGGGTTGCTAAGTTACTCATAGAAATGTGTGTGCGTAAGGCGGTGGGGTGTGGTTGAGAAAGTGTGAACCATCATTCATGTGAGCGTGTGTGAACATGCATGAATAATGAAAGAGGGGAGTGTCCAAAATCTTCCCATCCAAATTTCAACACAAAGACAATCAACAGTTAAGAAATATTGCAAAACTTGACAGACTCTCATCTCAGACACAGACACACACTTGCAATACGTGCTTGGAAAAAAGTGTGTAATGTATTGAAGTTGTGATTGTGGGAAGAGTTTGTAGTTCTCACACACAGGCTTATAATGAGGTGTGTGTTCAGGTGAGGTTACTAACTGTCCCGCAGGTGAAATCTGGTTGAGCAACATTTTAACATTCTCCTTTCATTAGGGTGTGATCTCTAACACACGTACGAATCAAACACTCAAATCATATTTTATAAAGAAACAAAGCGAAGATTTCTATAGTCAGTTTATAATGCTTTACTTGGCCTTTAAACACATTAACATCTTCCTCATCTCTCACACATACACACACACACACCCTACTATAATGATGATGATGATGATGAACTCTTCATATAAATCTGAATGTAAATAACACAAAGAGTCTGTTAACATTAATGTGTTATTTCATCTCTCTCTCTCTCTCTAGTGTGTAATTAGCAGACAATACTTTATTATAGTGTAGTTTATTATAATGACACACTAAAGGGTTTTGTCATGCAGTTATTTATATAACTTTCATGTAGTTGACAAGGACAGGGCTTGCCAGAGGCGTCCCAGCCCTGTTACACCTTCAGATGAAAAAACCTGAGAGACAGATGAGCGGAGGGAGCGTTACCCAATGAAGGAATGAGCTGGTGAGAGGGGTGGGGTTAAGTTTGACAGGGTGGGGTTAGTTTGAGTTAGGGTTAGAGGGAGGGGTTAATGCTTGAGCTTCAGTTTGAGTGGCAGTTCAGGGTAAATTGATACAGTCGGACAGACATCACATCTGGATCTCTGAACTTCTGTTATCTGCAAGGTAAGATTGAAAACTTTCTCTACATGCAGAGATTGGGCTGTTTTCTGCTCTTGAATGAACTTTCAGTAAACATGAGTGAAAATAGTTTTGTTAGATTATAAGAGTGAGTCTGGGTCAGATTGTGATGATGTTGCTGCTCGTATGATTGTGTCAGATGTAGGAAACGATGCTCTTACCGTGATTCTGACGCTTTATTCGGTTTTCTGCATTTAAAACAACAAAAGACATCCGGATGAAATCTGAAGAGAAATGTTGTGTTGAATTGAGTGTTTGTGAGGAGACACTAAAACTTTTTGGCACACTAGTTAGGGAGTGGCTGTTCTGTGGAATACTGAAGACAAGTTTCAACTCATCTAGCTGTAAAACATTCATTCATACCTGCGTAACACACACACACATACAAAACAACACACACGCAAAGAGGGATTAATAACACATTATTTAGCTGCTGTTTCAATAAAGGAATAGAGAAGTCAAACCCTCTGATTGTGTAAACTGATACTAACATTAACTGATAAACATCTGATTGTTTTTTCATCTCTCAGTATCATGTTGGTTTTACTTGCTGCCATTTTCATTCTCCACCTCGCCTGCATCGCACTGCTGCTGGCCGCCACCATCAACAATGTGAGACACAAACACACACAGATACACTATATGTGTAATGACTTGTAATGATTGTATAGGTTGTATATTCTAGCTCAGTGGTTTATAATCTTGTCTCAGGGGAGGACGCACTGCTCTGCATATTTTGTATATTTCTCTTAACTGACAGACACACCCAGATCTGTTCACAAGTCTCTCTCTCTCTTAATCATCTCAATCAGGTGTGTGGGTTAGATAAAGGAGACAACTTTGAAAATGACTGACCCTTCTCCTAATCTAAGGTTTTCTAAACTGCACGTGGTTCAAATGTAAATTGCGGGGGTTTGTGGGTTAATTTCAATTAAATCATAAAATGTATATAAATAATTTTAAAATGTTAAAAGAAGGATTTCTTCATATAATACTTTAAACCAAAAAAAAAGGAGATTTTATTTGTTTAATCTGTGACCATTACACAACACTACAATATAAGCAAATACATTAAGGGTCTGTTTCCAGGACAGTGTTTATCCTAATTCAAGACTTAAATGCATGTTTAATTACTCATTTTAATTTAACTCATTTTAACATATATCAGTGACATTGTTTTGTCTCAAGATGCACACATGTAGTGTTTTTGTAAGGTATGTTGGTAAAAATGTCTAAATAATTAAAGCCTATTTCTGGATTAACCTAAACCCTGTCTGTGAAACCGCCCCTCTGAGTCTTGTATTATAATCTCTGAAGTGATCTTAAAATAATCCTCCAGACCCTTCAGACATGAACGTATGCTGCTCTCTTGTCCTATATTTAAATCTCGGGGGGAACTTTTAGTTCAAGGGGGCTTGGCTGACACTTTAAATTTAAAAACACTTCCCTTACGAAATTTATTGTGGTTTTGCTAATAGTAAAAACATGGTTACTACACTTTGTTAATTTTAGTAAGCTATTTTAGATTCTGAAAAAAGTCTCATTCTGTTTGATTTTTAAATTTGTTTCCTCATAAAAATTTCCCCACAAGGTAAAAAACAACAGATTTTATTATATTTGTGGAGTAAATACACACAGACATTTACCCTAACTTTTAACTAAATGCTCACCACAGTTTTAAATGATTGGCAAGTTATTGTTTAAGTGAAAATACTCAAAAGATAACAAGAGGTTTAGTTTCAAGTGTCTTCTTTCAGAATCTATCACATTCACGCCTGTGGGTCAAATAGTTTAGGAGCTGCAAACATTTTAGTGTGGGTGCGTCATTTGCATGGTTGGAGCTAAAAGTGGGGGTTAAAGGTTCATTTAAATCAATATCATTATTTAATTTATAGGCTATTGACGATATATTAATGTATTGTGTACATGCACAAACCTACTGAGATCTTCAGATATTCTAAATATGACACACACATGCTATGAGGTGATGATCATGGAGTCTGTTTTAAAGTCTTTACTTTCTATTACATCTTAACCTTTGTGTCTCTTTCTCGTCTTTCTGATCAAAGATGTTTGTACTGTGAGCAAATAATGCGTCAAACTCCATCGCCCCAGCAGTGCACGTGTCACTGATATAAACGCTGGTTTAAAGAAAACTATTAACAGCTTTATGTGCAAGAAGTGCTTTCTTCCATATTCACAGTCACACACAATCACAAGTGTCTCTCTGACGCCACATCTCCGTTAAAAAAGCAATCAGCGTATGGATATTGATACTCATTTATTACTACATGGCAGCCATATTAACATCCTGTCCTGTTTTGTTTTTTGCACTGATGTTATTTCAAAATGGCTAGCTTAGCTTGACCAATAAATAAATTGGCAAGAACACATTCTATATTTACAACCCAATATAAATAAAATATAAAATTTTGTAATTGAGGTTTTCTAAAATTACAAAAAGAGGGCAAAGTCTGAGTGTCCAATTCAGAGACCATATGAAAAACAGTGGCGAGAGAGAGAGAGAGAGAGACAGAGAGAGAGAGAGACCCCTGGTGGATTGACAGATGAATACAGATATGAGATGTTGATTTGTTATGAGATGATTATTTCACGTTTCTCCATCACGCTCAGTCTAACACGTGTGGGAGTGTCGAGTTAGTCACGCACACAGAAAAATCTGTTACCACCCAGTCCTAGATAAACACAAAGACACACACGTGTTGTGAACAATTATGTAGTGCTGAAGTTAAAACTGTGTGTTATTTTTATTGTGTGTAGGCCTGGTGGATGACCGACAGAGTGTCCACTGATATTTGGGGTCGCTGGGTTTTGACTGATGGAAAGTGGAACCTCACGGATATTCCTGCACATTATCCTGAAGGTTTGTACAAGCAGATCTTCATCTTTCTCGTTTTTATAGAAATCGAATCTGTTTCCATTAGACAGAAAAATCACTCAATGATAGACATTTATCTTATCGTCAATAAAGTTGACAGTTTTTCTGTCTGTCAAAACTAACAAATCTTAACCCTTTAATGCCTACATCACATCAATACAGTCTCGTTCATTTTTTTAACTAGTTTGATTTATCAGCTATAAGTTGCATTGTGTTTATTATGTACAGACGTTTATAAGATGTTGTGTGATTGTGTTTCAGAGTATCTGCAAGCCGTACAGGCGACATCTATACTAGCGTGTATATTCTGCATTCTGGGCCTGTTTGTGTTTGTGGCACAACTCTACACACTACCTAAAGGAAAACGCTTCCTGTTTACTGGAGCCTTTCAACTGCTTGCCTGTAAGCACAAAAACACCTAATACACACAAACATCTACAACACACACAATTTGTCTCTTTAAATCTGTATTTCTGTTTGATTCATAATAAAATAATGTCTATATATATAGAATTACATGTATTTGTGTGTGATGTACAGTAGATGTGTGTGTGTTGTCCAGTATCTCAGTAATTGCGTGTGTTGTACAGTAGATATGTGTGTACTGTGTCTCAGTAATTGTGTGTGTGTGTGTCTTACAGGGTTGTGTATAGTGATCGCAGCATCTATCTACACTGATGTCTTCCATAAACAGGAGTCAGATGGTTGGTACGGATCATCATTTATCCTCGCATGGATCTCCGTTTGTCTCACCTTCATCTCTTGTGTGACCTACTTCGTCCTGCGAAAGAAAACAGCATAATCACACAAACACACAAACACACACACATCTACTGTACAACACACACGCACACACACCTGACATGTTCTCACTCATAGACTAAATATAATACTTCATTGCCACTAAGAATTTGTCATTAGTTTTTGTGTAGATCTAATATAGTTTAACTCATAAGCTGTTTAAAGTGTTTGTAGATTTGAAACATATAAGAAATGATTTATAATTTAATATACTGTAATTTTATATCATATGATATATTGATGTCATGGAGCATGTCACTGGATTTCAGAAGAGACTTTAATGTTAGTTTATCATACGGCTGTTGTTGTTTTGTCGATTCATGTTATCTGACATTAACAACAGACGATCATATCTTATGTATGGTCTTCGGATCAGAGGCGCTACCTTAAAATCTGAAAACTTTCACTTATGTTTAATTCATTTGATGTGTTTTTTGAGTTGACCATATGTTATTATGGGGATTTAGGTGTTTATAATGTAATATAACATCACAAAGATTTAAGACATTAAATCACTTCCAGTCTAAATGTGTTACAGAAACAAACATTATCAACGTACATTCATGAAGTTTGTAATCATAAACGATTGATCCTAATGTTTTAGTGCAGTGGTTTTCAATCTTGTCCTAGGGGACCCACAGCTCTGCACATTTTGTATGTCTCCCTTAACTGACACACCCAGTTCTGTTCATGGATCTCTCCCTTAATGAGCTGATGATCTGAATCAGGTGTGTTAGATAAGGGAGACATGCAAAATGTGCAGGGCAGTGGGTCCCCTAGGACAAGATTGAAAACCACTGTTTTAGTGGACACCACAGCTTGATGTTTAAAAGATTTATCTGCTAACAGAACCAAAACCGGCTGCTTTTAATACATTTAAACAAATGATAAAACTCTCAAATATGAACTGTTTGTAAATAACATCTAATAAACCTTTTAGGGACAAAATACGAAATAGATCAGTTTAACAGTTTGGATTTATTACACAATGAAATAAAAAAGCCAAAATGAAGAAATCCTGGCAAATGAAACATTGCTTGAAATACAAGTGAAAGTGAAGTGATTATTCTATCTACACATTTGTAATGCTCATATACATGACAAGTCTTGAACTGAAAACAACCACGCAAAGGAAATCTGAAATCTATTATTATTAAAAGTTTATTATGTGTGTGAGAGTTTAAACTCAAGGATGTTTTGTAAGAGTAGAGAACAGAACAGGAATTAAGATTAAGAGGTTTACACATTTACACTAAAGTGGGTTTTTGTTTTAAAACGATCCTCATCATACAGGAGGCGGTTCAGCACAACTCTACTGGATGAGTTTAGTAATAATCACAACAATCTAAAATTAAACCAATCTCCTCAGTCTGTGCCGAGTGCACGCTCATCCTTAGGAAGTTTATAGCAATACAGGAAACACAACATTATGTTCCCTGTATTGTGTTAGGATTCGGAGGTTCACCTTTATGAAACCATTTTAAATGACGTCAAATAGAAATTCTCTAAATCATAAGAATGTATTTCCAGGTGAGTTTTCCCAAATGAGTTGTTAAATCCCAAAATGGGTATAAATGATTAATATATGAATAGATCTGGTTTGGTTCTTGAGTTAAACTCACTGATTCAATGATCCTGTCGCTGTTAAACTAACCCTTCTGTGTTAGAAACAAACAAACACAGCGTCAGTAACTCGAGTAGGGGGACAGGGGGAGTAAGACGTGATCAAAATCTTTAGAAAGCTTTAATGTTGTTGTATAAATCACATGAATTTTCATTTTAAATGGTGACAGCTTATGTGTGTAGAAAGATACACAAGCTGATAATGTAAAGGATATTGTGTAGTTCTTTAAATTTACAGACCACTGCCGTGGCAAACCGATCTGTGCTGATCCAACCGAGCGCTGCGATTATTGGTGAATTTTTCAAGGAAATTGGTCATTGCCTTGGTAAAGCAAGAATTTACATCCGGTATGCAATGTTAATAAAAAGCGTGTTATGTAGGATGACCTTTTATTTAAGGACTACATTTTACCTGATTTGTGTTTACTTTGCTCAAATAACACACTTTACCAGCTACAGAAAGAAACTTGTAGCCAGGCAACAGATGAGTGACCGTTTCAGAACAGCAACATCATACAGGAATATTCAATCGCCACTGTTAGACAACCATACTGACCCGGGAACGTTTTGTGTCTGAACATGCTTGGGTGGAAAAATTACTGCAAACATTCAAATATATATATATATATATATATATAGCACAAGATCAACCACCGGCCTTGACACGCGCTCTGCGGCCCATCGACCATTTTCTTCACTGACAAATTTACAGTGTCAAAATGTTGACAAATCAAAATGAAAGAAAGCTGGAGTTTTTGTTCACAGAAGCCATCGTACATAACTCCCAACCAATCGAATTACACGGCCGAGCAAGATTTTTAACCAATCAAATGAAAGAAATCGAGTTTTTGTTAAGATGAACGTGAATTCCAGTCAATCACTTTACAGAGCTAAGCAGAATTCCAATCAATTATATATATATTTTTTTTTTCATTTGTTCCCTTTTGTTTAGACAAAATTAGCTTTGATTTAGGACAGTACATCCAAAAACAGTGTATCCATAAATAGACCTGTGTTTTTTTTTCTCATGTTAACAAAGTCCGTCCACACAATTGGTTAAATTTTTTGCTGTTCTGGTAGGTTTAGTAAATTAATTTGTTCTCGATAATGATTTATAAAACTTAGTGAGAGATCTTCACCCTCAGATCTGACAAACAGAACGGAGAGTCAAAGCCTCAGATTTGACCTTGTTTTATGTCTTGGTTGGTAATACGAACACATTCAAGAGACCAAAAAGACAGAAATTGTGTGCGTTATTGGATGAGGGCCCAGTCTGGTCCAAAATGCCAGGGCCGATTTTTTGTCCCAGTCCGCTCATGATTGTGGCCCGGACTAAAGATTAGCCAGACGGCCCAGGAACTCTACAGTAGCGGTGCGTGGATCAGAGCGAACTGAACTCCTCATGTGAGCAGTAAGATGATGTCAAACTCACAGGAGACAGAAGGAGGGGTGTAGGGGGGCACGACGTCGACTGGAGGTGAGATAGAGAGGGCGAGAGAGGGGCGGGACAAGTTGGAGGAGGTGGCAGAGGAGAAGAGACATATGGAGAGAGAGGAGAGAGAAGAGGAGATTGGGGAGGGTAGGTGAAGTTTTTGCAGGGGTAAAAAACACTTTTATGTTTTGGTCCAACCATCAGAAACTTCTTGGTGTAGTTGTTGAGTGTGGAAACTCCAGAAGACATGCAGCAGGTGAACGCCACCCAAGCAACGCTGCATGCAGGAACACAAAACATCATCAACATTCAGGATGGACGTCTATTCAATGAGCAACACATCTAATGTATAACAGCATTCTATATATGTACAGTACACATGCTTCCTTTAGAAGAAAGACACAAAGGTCATTGATACAAACTGTTAGCGGTTTGCATGTTCATAATATCTCATAAAAGAGAAAAAAAACATCTGTTTATTGCTAACAGACAGTCAACCTTCTTTCATTCCAAGCTTTACTTAAATAAGGAAGGAAATCTGTGTATACGTTGGCCTTTCCTAATAAAGATTATAGTGTGTTACTCACTAAAACGCCCACGAGTATCCATAGCTGTGAGGTTTGAAGTCTTCAGGACCGTGAGATATAGTCACCAGGAAAACCTGCATGTACATCATATGAGCCACCATTCCCACCAACCCTGAGAGAGAGACAGACAGACAGACAGACAGACTATTGTGTAAATGCACATACAGGACAATCAATTGTGTATTAGGGTGTTTGTTTTACCTCCGAGTACCGTACAGACTGCAGCAAATGCGTTCAGTAAGTGACCCCAACGCTGTTGGAGTGGAAACCAGGTGGACAAACCCAACTGAAGTAACAACAGAACTGAACTGACGCACAAGAGGCCGATATAAAACAACTCCATCCCAACACAGAGCCACAGGATTCCTGCACACGCACAATAAACTCAGTTTAGACACAGACAAATGTTTTAAAAGATATTAAACATATTTCATTTTATTGCCTTTTTCATCTTCAGGTATCAGGTCCATAAAACTTCGACATTTCTCTTCTGAAACAAAGCACACGACAGACAAATAATCAACTGTGTTTACTGTGAATTTTAACCTGTGATTGTGTAAAGTAAGCATGCATTTATTTTTTGTAAACATTGGTCGATCTGATGTTACATGACTGTGAATACAGATTGATACTGAGGAAAGAGTCACTCACACCTGTCTTTCACCGCCAGCGTTTTAAAAAAAAGTTGCCAGCCAGCGCCAGCGTTTTTCATGATTTTCACCAAAGTTTAATGCCTTCCAGAAAATGTTCTTCTTTAAATATATAAACATACAATATACCAAATGAAAGAACAGACCCTCTGCTTTCAAACAAAAAAAAACCGTTTCATCCTACCTTTAGTGGTTCTTTGAGTATGGGTAGGTTTTTGCAAAAACACCATATTTTGAGCATAAAGCAGAGATAATTCCATTTTTATGACGGACTTTTCATAGAGATCCCATTCAGAGCGATCTTTAAAACAGACACGGACATGCAGCAGCTTGCCATAGGGCAATACTTCCGGTTTTAAAAAGTTGCGGTATTGCGGAAAGACGGAAAATCTCGTCATTGGCGGGGAAGCGTTTTCTCTTAATTTATGAGATATCTCGTCAATGGCGGGGAAAGAGTTAATCATCATAATTATATTGGATTACAATCATATGAATGAAAGTCTATGACTGGATACTTCTGCACAGTCTGATGTACTTTACAGTACATCAAACTTTGTACTAAATTTCATTACGCTTCTGTACTAAGTGTGAGATATCTCCAATTATAA
This sequence comes from Paramisgurnus dabryanus, assembly GCF_030506205.2. Classification (NCBI taxonomy): domain Eukaryota; kingdom Metazoa; phylum Chordata; class Actinopteri; order Cypriniformes; family Cobitidae; genus Paramisgurnus; species Paramisgurnus dabryanus. The sequence goes on along the minus strand of NC_133339.1, from coordinate 17,114,454 downwards.
CCCTCGAAACCGCCGGCCCAATCAACGAACAGAGAGCTGGGGATGTACCGTAGCGTGTAAGATTGTAGTTTACAGCGGACATGGAGACAGAAAGCTATTCGCTCTGTCGACAGCCGGCATTTGCCAACTGGAGCCTGAACAAGAAGAGTGTTTGTTAAACATTTATGATGTTGTGGCCCTACTCCAGACAGGTTTTGGGAAAAGTTTAATTTATCAACTATTACCGATCGTCAGCGAGAAACTGTGTGCAGCACAGCATGGCGAGCACAATGATCGAGAAATCATGGAAGGGAATTTCATTGTTCACAGTTAATGGTGGAGAACGCATGGCCAAACATTCTTTGGTGACGTTCCTGATTAACCAGAAAATAAGGTAGGAAGATTTAATTTACATTATGGTTCGGGCTGTCTGGTGGAAGAGTTTGAGAGGAGAGAGGGGCGTTCCTTCAGTTAGATGTGAGTGGAAAGACACCGTAAGCATAGTGTTCAACTAGCTCTGACCTAATTTACTTCACATATTCTGCAAAAGTTATTCACAGCCATGTTCACTCCGGTATTTCGCTCAATGGATTTGTTTTCGATACTTATTCCCTGTGTCATTTCACTTTATTTATTATGACTAAACTTGTATACTTAAATGCTCTGATTTCTTTGTAAGAATTCAATATTTGGCTTGATGGCTAAATCTGGTGTCAATCGCCCACTTAGAAATCCCCTTACTGATAAAAATGCTGATGTGTCAATACTTATTTTCTCTGATGTATATACAATCTGTTTTTACAAAACAACCACTTGATTTGTGTTAGGGTTAGTTGCATGGGTTGTGCTAGGGTTAGGGCATGCTGTTGCACATGGGATCTCTCAAATTTAATTAAATATGTATTTGAAAAAATAGAGATGAAACTTTAAACAGTAAATTAATTGTGTTTACTGTACAGAATACAATCATGCAGACATTTGATGAATTATTGGTATATAAAGTTAATTTCAACTGTTGTAAAGTTGAGGGGAAAGCCCCTGCCACCGCAAATGAAGAATGACCCATTTATGTCCTTAGCATGTATATTTAATTATACGTAATAAATCCTTTATGAGCACACACACAAGCTGTCTGAATAACCAAAGAGTTGATTAGCTTTATTTCCTAATATTATAGATGCCCTTTACTCAGATGTCTTCATGGTATATTTTCATACAAGTTTGTTACACATTTACTGAATATTCATGTATTTACTAATTAATAATCATGTATTACAGTTCTGAGAAACACATGCATACGTTTAAGAATAATATCTCAGGAAATCTGAGCTTTTGTAGAGAAGAGAAATCAAGGCAGAAATGTGCTTTTTTAATTAGGGTCATTTTAATTCAAATTTTTGCATTGGACTAAATGTGATATTAATGAAAGTTATTGCTTGAATGATTTTTAAAGTGTACGTTTATATTCCACTTTAAGATCTATAATCTTTATTAGAGTACTGCTTACTCTAATAACTACAGTTATATTTCACAGTTGAATCAAAACTACTACATCTGAAATAATCCTCTTTAAAGAGAAAATATCACAAACCTTCCTCTCTCTCGCTCTCTCTCACAGTTTTAAATGAAAACATCTCAACCTCAGTGAATAATAAATCACTTTTCAGTGTAACAATAAATATTAATCCTTAAGCCACTGCTAGATGATGAAAATATTAATACATACAGCATTACATTTACCTTTAGTATTGGGAACATGATGCAAACAAAACTTAAAAAACATACACAAATTCCGACAAGTATATTGTTTCAATCGGTCTACCACTGTTCACAAGTGTGGTACCCAAATATGTATTAAATGTTAAAATGAAAATTCTGTCATAATTTACTCATCCTCATGTTGTTCTAAATCTGTATGAATTTCTTTTTTCTGATGAACACAAAAGAACATATTTTGAGAAATGATGGTAAACACACAGCAGTAAGTGACCATAGACTTCCATAGTAGGAATAAAAAAAAGATGGAATTTAATGGGTAGCGTCAACTGTGTGCTTACTATCATTTATCAAAAATATTTTCTTCATCATTTATCACAATACTCCCGCTTTCCTACTTTGGAAGTCTGTGGTCACTTACTGCTGTGTGTTTACCATCATTTCTCGAAATATGAAGAGTTTCGTGAAATCTCGTTTTTTGGTTGTGCATTCCAATTAATATCAATTCAACTGCAGTTGGTTTGTTTTGATTTAAACCTTCATAACTTAAAAAATACAGCTAAGTAGCACCATAAACATAAACATGTTTTGACAAAAATGTAAAAAAAATGGATTTATCTCGTTTTGCAACAAAACTCTTCATATCTTCTTTTGTGTTCATCAGAAAAAAAAATTCATAGAGGTTTAGAACAACATGAGGATGAGTAAATTATGAAATAATTTTCATTTTAAAGTGAACTATCCTTTTAAGCGCATTCACTGTTATTAACAGTTCGCAGGAGAACATCAACTATTGGGAAAAGTAAAATAGTCAAAAACTTCAAAGCCATCATATTTGGACAGATAAAAATCCACTTTGATATATAGACTTTGACCATGTGACCACTCACCCCAGGCATCGGTGTATATGTTCTCCTCACAGGTCGTCCACAGGCCTGCGTGAAATGTTGGGAAGATAAAGCGATCGTCCCCTGTCTCCCAGAAGAACTGGGCCGAGCCATCGGACATGCCAGGCACCGGAGTGCACCTGAGCCGTCGAGTCGGGGAGCACAAGGGCTTCGGGACCTTCTGACGCCCCACACACCAGTGTGACGACGACAAGGAAACCAGCGCCAAAAGAAGCGACAACAACGTCTGAATAAAGGACAAACGTGGAGAGCGCAGATAGGACAGCAGAGACATGCTGGATAGAAAAGGAATTAAGTCAATCTACCAGAAAACCAGTGTGTTATCTCATACATACACAAAACACACTTACCTTAGAAATCTGAATCGATGGATTTCCTTACTTTGATATTTGAACCACTGCGTTTACTTCTGAAATATCCTACGGAAGAGTCTGACATCAACTCTTCTGAATGATCTGAGATCACACACTGGATTAACCTGAGCTCTAATCTGTCAATCTGTTCAGTAACCCAAACTGGCAGAATGATCTTCCCCCATCATCACTCATATTTCAGTATATACTGTATATGTACCCAGTACATACAGTGCTCTGATGGTATTAAAAGTCAAGACCATATAGCACCAGCACAATGAATTGCTGACACAAGGCAGGATTGACGCTTTTACATCTGCCCAGATGCCATCTGAGATTCGTCCCAGGTGTAGTCCATAACCGTGGAAGCAGGAGCTTGTGACCAATAGCCAGGTTCGTTGTTTTTTTTTTGGCCTGCCGGACAATAGATAGATCTCTTGACGCTACATTAAACCTAAACCCCAGTCTTAGTAGATGCCTTGTAGATTCGACCAGGAGGGTCACACGGTGTTCTCTTGTTGTGTCTCGTGCAGTAAATCTGAGCGTGTTTCTCAACTCACGCTGCTTTTGCTGGAGACTATAATGAACTATACATTAGTTGGAGATCTTAGCACAACTTTCAAGTAATCTGCGATTAAACACAGAAGTGTACACATCACGAGTTGTGCACACTTAAAACAGTTCACCCAAAAATAACAATTCTCTCATCCTCTTCACTCACCCTCACGTCTTTCCAAACCCCTATGAATTTATTCTGTATAACACAAATAAGGCATTTTCTCTTACAACATATTTGTTGGGTAATGACATCACACCTGGCATACTGGACCCTATGGAAAAGAGCACTTTTATAAGGATCTCTTGACAGAAATGCAATATAGTCTCCATAACTATATTATCAGTGGTGTATAAAGACCTTACATAATGAACTGTATTGATCTGATTACCTTAGAATGAGTCATTTTTATTTACATACACCGCGGGTCTCCTTACATGGAAGTTGCCGTCATGTTTCTACGGTAGCCCTAAACGGACAAACTGCTCGACAGAGCGTGTTTCTTCACTAGGTTGTCTCAGACGATGACATGTTTGTACTGTGGCAACTATTGTAGAATCACTATATGTTTCAAAATTGAGGTTGGTTGCAGTTTGCAATCTCAACACTTGGTTCTCCCTTAAACCCACATTACACCTTTAATCTCCATCAGTACTCAATGGAAGTACATCAAAAGGGTTTAGAAAGACAATAGGCTTGTTTGACTTCATCCGGCGCTGCAAGAACTAACAGTCAGATGGCATCAAAGTATCATGAGAAATATTCAAAATTACACTTCTAAGATTGCTCAAATCGGTCTTGCAGTACCTTGACATGATCCGCCTCTTGCTTTTTCTGGCGCCGCATGAAGTCAAACAAGCCAAAATGACAATGGTTTAGACTAATTTTAATTGTCATGAATCTGATATCGGATCCATGAGAAAGGAATCGGATCCTTGTTAAAACATTTAACATAACACAGAATTTTACATCAACTGTCAAGATCTGAGTCACCTGACCTATAGCCATCAGCGCACAGTGCACAGGACCATTCGCTCAAAAACTTAGTCAGTTTGCAAATACACCGTGGTGGAAGACGCTCTAAAGTGTGGCTGCATTTGCAAAATCTGAAAAGGAAAAAGCTAAGTGACAAACAATTAGGTTGCAAGATGGGTGTCAACAGCAATATGGCAAAGCATCTGCGGTTGGTTCAAATAAAAAAAAAATGCACCCTGTTTAATGCGTTGCCCATCCATCATTTTGAGCTATCCTCGCCATGTTTGTTTATGTTTTGTAGTGCCTAAATATGTTTTTATGTAGCATCCTTTATTGGGTTCAGCTGTAATGGCACAAAATAAACATTTTCAATCTATAAAGGCTCGACTGTTACTGCTTTTCACCTCTTTGGAATCGAAACCAAGAATTGTTAGGAATTTGATCCAAAAAGCGAAATCGATAAATTTGAAACATTGCCCAACCCTACCTATAAGTGTACTACTAAATAGCATTCTAGTTATACTACTCATAAGAAGGCAGCACACATACTTTTAGAAAAAGATCAAGACAGATATTGTTTGCGATTCATTTACAACCTTGCAAATTAAAGGTAAAAAATAGAGATGCACCGATTGCAATTTTCAGATTTTTCTCTATAGGTGTGACTTGATAACGATTTTTGCAATTTCTGGATTTCTTTCTAAGAACTATAATTGACAGCATATAGGCTACAAACAAAAATCAAATTTTCTTTAATAAAAAATTATTTTCATCATAAAAGAAATAAAACTGCATTTAATTACATGATCTTCTTTCATTTGAACAGACTGACGTTATGTTATATGTCCAAATATCAGTTGTGAAACTGATTGCTGCTTTGGGATTGACTTGAAAACTGGCTGCGCGTTTAATGAGACACGAGATTAAACAACTCGGGAAATTCCTAATCTAATCCTATGTAAACCATTTTGACTTATTTCCGTAAGTGCTGAAAAGCAAGTGTTTTTAAAAGTCTTATTTTTGTTCATAGTCTGAAGGTTTCCAATTACGGTGCAATTTGTGGGGACGTTCAGGTCCCGGTCTTTATATCAAAAGGATAACGTTTCTGGGTACGGAATTAAATGAATGGTACTGCTGGATAACAGGTCGGGTGATGCTTCCACTGCGAGTGTGCGTATGGCTGTGACGTTATTGCTTGCACCACCAGCATCAAAAGGACCGGAATCGAAATGTCATAAGACTAACCGGCCGGTAACCTGTCCGGGTCTAATATGTCTACAATCGTCCAATTCCAATCTCTAGTCAAGATGAGTACATTGTTGGATGAAGTATCCTACACAGTGTACTCTAGGTTGTATGCTGCTTATTTTTGGCAAATGTAGCAGAGAGCAAGGTGTTTTATGCATACACAAATGTTTAGTACACAAACGATATTCAGAAATTAATAAAATAGTTGCCATTCTGACGTGATAACCCATACTCAAATGTATCTTCTGCAGTTAGTCATGAACACGCACAAATACCTGGACCAGCAGGCAGCTACAGCGCCCGGGGAGCAACCGGTGGAGACCTGCCAGCTGTAAGAATCAAACCGGCTACCTTCGGGTTACAAGCCCGACTATCTTACCATCGGACTGCCCCAATAGAGAATCAAATCAACAAATTGTAAACAGAGAATAAAAAAAAGAAAGAGATAAACACAGCAGGGGAAACAAATATTATTCTTTGTAATACTGTATTCATGAGTCAGAAGCATATTAACAGCTTTCTAGTACAACATGTTTTTATATTGGTCATTCTTTTCATTGCGCTTTTCTTTTTGAAAGAATTTTTTAAAAAATTGACAGCAATTGTTCCGAAGATGGAGTTTGCACACATGCCTATAATTTTTTTTGTCTTGTAATGGCTGAGGAATGTTTGTCTGTCTCACGTGTGGAAAAGGAATGGCAGGTGGACGTCTTCTGAAGCATTCTGACTTTACACCGTATGTCATAAGAGCTAAACATCTCACGACAGAAGTCTAGCTTGGACACAGCGCAGTCCAAATACTTTTGAAAAACACCGTAATGTCTCTTTTATCTCATCGATGGCACAAAAGCCTTTGAGGTGAACAATAAGAACACTTATCAAAAGAACAGACACAAGCATACACACGGCAAAACTTTCTCTCACACACGCATACACACGCAGGCACACCTTCAAAGGCAATATATGTGTGGTCTCCATGACAACAGTGTCTCTGTGGCAACCGGACCTCGACATTCCATGAGAACTTTCAATGATGTCACATATCCTGGTCCTTCTTCAGACTGTCTGCTCAATGATATGAAGATTCAGTCAAACGCTCAGAATACTGCGTCTGAATCAATGGGTAATATACTGGTTAAAAAACAATATTGATTTATAGTGATGCTTAAAATGATAAAGATAATACGAGTTATGATAAAATACTACATAGAACATGTGTAAAAACACTGCCTTCCTCGTTCTTCCTTCGTGCCTTCTGGCTTTACACATGGTCCCCTTTCCTCATTTCAGTCTTCCAGGGCACTCTTTAAGAGAATAAACTAACGAAAATAAATGATAGACTCAAAAGTCAAAGGTCTCAATTCAGGTTTCCAAAGGCAGTTGGCGTTTCTTTATCTTAGAACGTCCGATCTTCTGGTCTGATTGATGTCTGCCCTCTCTTTCATTTTGTTTTGCTTTTATCCACAGAACAGGTGATACATGGAAAACCTTTTTCCTGTGACATACCATTTTCCCATAGTTAATAGTGTTTTAGTCTAAGTTTTTTACATTCCAAAATGTATCCATGATGACTTCAACTGTAAGCACAATGGTGTCCTGGTTCAGCTGAAACTCACACAGCCAGCGGGATCCTGTCTGCTGAGAAACATATAGGACACGTGGTACAAGTCAGTGACTCTACAGGAGCAACAGTGTGAAAACCCAATCAGACCTTGTGGTTTTAGTTAGGAACCATATCTAAGCATTCAGAAAATTTTCTCATGGAATAAAGTCTACTCACGTCTGATCTGTGTGTGTCTTGTTTCGTGCATGTTCATCCCCTCTCTGACTGCTCCAGATATGCAGCTCCAGGCTTAGCAATTCTGTTACTCTGTGGAAACAGAACCCATAAACACATCTAAGCACTATAATAAACAACACTAAATTTCGCTCTGAAAATGTATGTTTACATCCAAAGCAATTTGCATACAATCTATGCATATTTCATTACTTCTGGAACCAAACCCATGACTATTGAGCAATGCTCCAACAACTGATCTACATGAAAAGTGCAGAAAATGCAGGAAATCATTTATTGCAGATAGTGAACAAGAGGATGAAAGCACTGGAATCAATTTAATCTGGTCTTGTTTTTCTACTACCTTACACAAAATCAGAACTCTAAGCATCCATCAGAGTCTCACACTGGATGTCACAAACATTGAAGGTGCTCTCTTACCTTGTGCTTTGGACACCTCAGTGAAAAGTTGTCTTCATTTAGAGAGCAATCTTTAAGAAGGTGGAAAAAACATTTAGCATTTAGTGTCAAAATTGTATTATCCTTTCACAAATACAAGCCTTGACCATGGTGCTTATATGTCTCACCTGCCTCAATGGCGCAAAGGTAGTGGTACCTATGTGTGCAGCCTTTACTGTAGCAGCCAAGTGTTGAGCCAACCATCTCGCAATGAGAGCAGCTCTGAGAAACAAGCAAATATTAAAAATATTAACACAAACTATTCTTACCCACTGGCAAAAAATTGTGCAAAGTGCAAAGCAAAGTGCAGAAATTTCCACTTACCGCATCCTTAGCACCATCCAGCGCTTCCTGAAGGCCGTACAGTCTGCCATTAACTAAGTACACCCCACTGGTCCAGACGAGGCAGCCCTCATGCACCCACAGCTCTTCAGGGTCTAGGGGCACTAGTGGGAGCTGAGCTAGCTGGGCCATGGGGCCCATGGAGTCCAGGCTGGGAGGGGGAGGCTGGAACGGCAGGGATGCTTTGCTGTTGATGGGTATAGTACGGGGTAAATCTTCACTGGATTTGTGTCTTCTTTTGAAGCGTGGATGGGATGTCAGTTTTCTGTGTTGAGGCCTTTGTTGTGAATCTTCTACCTGCAGCTGCTTTAGTATAATCACACTATCCAGTTCTTGCACTTTTGATGGTCCCAGATCACCTGACAATTCTGCCACCTGATCCCAAGTGTGAGATGTAACTTTGGAGGCAGAGCTGCTGGTCTTAGTATTCTGATAAAGCATTTCCTCACCCACACTGGGGGAGGCAGTGCCAATGGTAGTGGCTGGAGAAGTTGAGTTTGTTGCTTGACTCATTGTACAATCACTATCTGTAGATGACTTGACGTTTTGAGGGTCATGCAATTGTGTATCCTGGGGAGTTGATTCTGTTAAAACTGTCCTATTGAGTCCTGCAAGAGTTGCTCCATGGTTGGACAAGGTTTGACGGATCTGAGGTTGATTCTTGGGAAGCTTGGCTGCATACTCGGCAGGGTAAAATGGACCATAAAGATCCCCAAGATTTTTGTAATTGGCCCACTTCTGGCAAAGGCAGCATAACAGACGACCAGTGTGTCCAGTCTCTGCTGTCACAGGCCCTTGCAGAACAAACCCAGATGTAGGTAGTGTCTTTCCTGACTTCAAAACAGATTCAACCTGTTCAGATACCCAATTTTCCTTTGCTCTTTCATTATCCTTTTCTCTTTTAACTAGCTGAGATGACAGTGATGCATTTAATGGGGTATCAGCTTTGGCCCCACCTTTTGATTTTTCATCCTCTCCATTGACTATTGTGCAAACTGCCCCAATCTCTGTTATCTTTTTCTCCACATGTATGTAAGGAGAGAACTTATTATTATTTCTGGCTTCTAAGAGTATTCCACTAAGACCCATGTTTCTCCTGCTGCTGGTTTGAGTGCTCAGCTCATCCTTGGAAGGCATTACTCTCCTTCTCCTCTGCCTGCCACCTGAATCAACAGTTTCATTGACCCCTTCTCCCTTCTTCGGTCTATGCCTAGCGGGCTTTACATCGATTTCTGTCTGTGTTTCTTCACTCTCTGCATCCACCTGCATAATCTGGGTTTGAACAGAAGGCTCCAAAGATGGACAGGATTCCTCGTCAGGTGGTGGTGGTGGTGGTGTCTGTGGCACCTCACTGACAATGTCTGAGGCTGGAACACATTGAGGGGCAGATAAAGGTGAGCTGAGAGTGACTACAGGTATGGAAGTTTCTGCATTGTGAAGTTGAGCTTGGGCACGCTTCTGCTTATTCACACTGCCTACTGGTCGTCCTTTTTTCTTACCTGATGGAAAATAACCTTTGGGCACAGTGTTATCTGATGCTTTAGACTCTGACCTCGCCAACTTGAGAGAGGTCATCTGGTGCTGAGGAGCTTGGGAAAGAAGGTGATGCCCAGGACTCTGATTATGAGCAGTGGGGGTAGCATAGTAATCTGCTGTTGCATACTCATCAAAGCCCATTCCAGATTCTTGTAGTTTCTGCCTAAGCAGGTTAGCAGCAGACTGCTCACTACGTCTGGTCTCCAGCTGTTGGTAAGTGTTCGTAAACTGCTGTATGTCAGACAATGCAGACGAAGATGGAGGAGGGGATCCCTGTACAGGACAAGGTAATGGAGGTGGTGGTGGCAGGGGTCCAAACAAAGTAAAATCGTCTTTATCATTTTCACCCACCAAAGAGCCTGAAGATCCAGCAGCACCCAATCCAAAGTCAAAATCTTTTGGCAAACCTCTGCTTGAAGTCGCTGCAACGGATTTAAGAGACTGAGAATCACAAGAGTAAGTGTCTTCAACTGCTCTAAATGGCATAAGATCATTTAAAGTATGAGCATCATCAAGGTAAGATAAACAGCCCTCATCTTCCGGAGTAACACTAGAAAATGATGTGCCACCCTCAGGGTCAGGTGTTTCAGAAGTGTAGAGAGATACATCAGAGTAATTAGAATCTAGACTATTATTAAAGGCCGTCTTTTTAACACTGGGAGTAATTTTCTGCACAATGGCTTCGAGTTTTAGGCCGCGACCTTTTCTTGTGGGAAGAACCTTTGTTTTGCACTGCAGAGGAGAATTTGTAGTGGCTATGGATTGTTGTGTCTGAGGGGATGCTAATTTTGGCTGAGTATCAGCATTACTAGAACAGTTGTTGCCGATATGTCTAGAATCAGAGTGTGACACAGAAGAATGATAAGATGATCCTGGCCGCTGAGCTGGGACATCATGGTGCTGCCTCTTAGCTGGAATAGGAGAAATAAATGATCTTACTCTTCTTCTCATGATTAAGGGGTTAGTTTCTGCAGAAAGTCCAGATTTGGTAATTCTCTGCCCCTGTTGAATCCCTTGGGGAGCCTTAGGGGTGTGCCCAACAGGGCTGACCCCACCATCTGGAGCCACCAAGTGGAAAGATTTGTCAGGTTCTTCTGCACTCCTGTCTGAAATGTCCCCTTCCCTTAGTTTAGGAACAGTATTTGTGATAGGTGGAGAACAAACAAGTTCACGTGAGACTTGAGTGGGGAGATGTCCAGCTCGTTTTCTTTCTGGATAAGCATCCCACATTTTCATGTCAAAGTGTGAACCAGGAAAAGAGTGCTGTCGGGATACATGATGCTGACTAGACAGAATATCACTTGGATATTGGGACTTGCATTTCTGTTCAGGTAGTCTCTGTGGAACAGGCCTATCCACATCTTTCAGCCTATACCTCTCAGGAGACCAGTCAGGTTGGTCTTGAGGAGGTAAGCTCTGTGAAAATGCTTGTAATTTGTTAGTAGAGGGTATGGCTTTAGAATATGCCGTGGCTGCGAGAAATGGCCGATGAGGTGTAGAGTTGGAGACCATTTTTGTCCCATCCATGGTGTCACTAAACCCACATGTCCGAAAACCATCAACAGCCTGAGAGTATGACTGGTCCCTTGGTGGTGAGGACAAAGGATTTGAGGATATTTGAGAATGGTATGGCAGGTTGCTGGTGGGTTCACTTTTGCTTTTTGCGTGACTCACCCTTTCCAAGTCAGAATCAACCTCTACAGGGAGGTGCAGGGACTTATTTGGATCCTTACTGGATGGTGTGCTACAGTAAGAATCAGAATTATGACTTGCATGATCAATCTTTGATGTGTTCTCCTTGTTTTGCTCTTTCTTTGCCTTTGTTTCCTCCTTGCAGCAGTCTTGTTCATTTGAAGATGACACTGATTGCTGAATGACTGAAGCTCCAGAGGTTCCTCTTTCTCTCTCTGGAGTTGTTAGTCGTGAGGGGGACATGTCACAGATTACTGACCGCCTTCCTGAAGACGATGATGTCTGAGAATGAGTCTGACTGATGTGACCAACTCCACATGCTAATGGTTCAGTTTCTTGTAAAAGAAGTTGTTCCACAGCAGAGGGAGAAGTACCATATCTTGATGTTTTTCGATGCTGCAAAGAAAACTCTGCTAAATTAATGTGCTTAGGAGGGGCTCCTGTTGTGAGATCTGATGGCTGATGCATATGGCTGGGTTGGCTGGGAGACAGACTGGTTTTGCCTTTATCCAAAGAGATTACATGAGTCAGGTTTGGTCTTTGTGCTTCAGAATCCCAAGTGGGACGAGGCGTTGAGCCTAAAACCAACTCTTTATCTGGTCCCTGATTCTGATGTACATTTGGTGGTTTTCCAGCGGTCATCTGACTGAACTGGACATTAGGTCCACCCATAACTGGTGGAGGGCCTATTCCATGTGAGCTGAAATTTTCTATCATACTATATGGCAGTCTTGTTTGATAACGATGATGAGATGTGTCTTGAGACTGATTATGAACACTAGATGTCTGATCAGGATGTCCATAACGTCTATCTAAGTGATGGCCTTGGAGGACTTCTTGCAAAAGACTGGGAAACGATTGCTGGAACTGAGAACTGCCATCAAGACCTCTTAATACAACCCCCCTCCCCCCTTCCACTGCAAAAACGCCAGTGTTCTTGCTGGCAACAGATCCGTGGCTGGCCTGGAGCTGATGATAACTCGGGTATCTATTTGTGCCCATTCCACTCCCTGTTCCAGATTTTACTTTGTTCTTTGTGCTAATGCAGGCATTGTAATGTGCCTCAGGATTACTATGTTTAAACAAAATGGTATGAGAATTATTTGAGGGTATGCTTTGGCTGCTTTCTTGTTTAGGTGAAAAATTATACGGTGAAACATATGTTTCCATGTTGCTTTCTCCTTCTCCATTGTGATTTCTTGTCTCCCTTAAGATGTTGACATCATTTTGCTCCTCAGGACAGCTGTGTTTATTTGGGTAATGAGAAACTCCACACCGTGAAGATTTGGCTCCTGTGTGCTTAGTTGATTCAGTGTTGATTTCAGAACGTGTAGAAACAATAACCCCAACACCACCAACATTATGCTGTTCTGAAATATTGGCATGTTTATTTGGATCCTCAAACTGCTCCACATTGCCATCATTTCCTTCTATCTTAGCTTCCTTCTGTACGGGAGAAACAGACCGTAATTGCTTAGTACTAGCAAAACTAGTCCCTGAATTTTCCCCATCATAGGAAGGATCTCCCATTTCAACCTCACTTTCTTCACTTTTAATTATCTTTTGCCCTTTCCTTCCATTATCAATATTACCAGGGTCTCTTTCAGCCACACAGTTCGGATATGTTGACTGAGTAGGAGACGGGGGACCCGTAGGATGTAGCTGTTGATTTGTGCTGGGTTCCGCAGAAGGATGAACTGTTGAGGGCGAGGAAGACGATGAGGAGGATAGATTTTCTGGTGTCTTTGTTTGAGAAAGCACTGCTGAAGACCCATTAGCCGGTTGTTTTGGAGCAGCTGAAATAACTCCAGTGTTAACCTGCAGATCTAACTTATGGTGACTATTTTCTAACTGCATCTGGGCCTGTGATGATGGGTAGCTGGGTGGCTCTGATTCATTGCTAGTTCCACTTGCCTGCCTGACTCGCTTACGCTGTTCCCCTTTTGTTTCCAGCATCTCAGAACTTTCCTCATTTGCTGTAGATGGACCACTGACACTAGAACTTCCACATTTCTTTTGGTTTCCAGACACTGACTGAGATCCCTGCTGTATCAGCACATGGTGTGTTCCATCTCTGCTCTTTTTCTGGGACAGCACTGTGTCTGTTAGCAGCATGTGTTGCACTGTATTAGGCAAATTTTCCACTTGAGAGGTCAGTGCATTAAGGCTATTCAGACCAGGATCCTGCAAAAGTTTGTCATGAGGGTAAAGAGAGCCATCTTCTCCTATACTCTCTCCTATGCCCCCTCGATGACCTAGACCCACTCGGTTTTGACTCATGGCTGGCTGGCCAGTTACTGCACTGTTGTTGAAACCAACTGTCTTAGTTCCTAGACCGCTAGCACAACTACTGATGCTGCTATTAGAGCTAGGAGTCGGGCTCAGCTGAGGTACAGCCTGTGAAAGCCGTCCATGGCTTAGACCGCTATGAGTGTTTGAAGGGTGAAATGACTGCTGCATTTGAGTAACTGTACTGTTCCCTTCTGAACCCCCCATTAGTGGAGATGAGGAAGAGCTGCAGCTTGGTGACTGTACAGCAGATGGAGCAGGGGAGGGGTTAGATATGGGACTGAAGTTTTGATGAATGCGAGTCTGTTGGTTTTGGGAGTGCACAGGAGATTTAGTAAGGTCTTGAGGGTGTTGTGGCGGCAGAGCAGGACTGGAGGGGATAGATGAGCAGGCCTTTTTGATCTGTGCAGGGACATGATGCTGCATTTTGAGTGAAGGATCGTAATCTACCACAGTGCTCTGGGAGGCATGCTGAGAGTGAGAAGCAAGCTTGTGAAGGGACTTGGATTGTGGAGAATATGGGGTGTGAGTGGATGATGAGTAACTTTGGCCCAAATTCTCACAGCTGTTTGAAGCAGAAGAATTTGAATTAGACTGAGTGGGTGAGTTATTCATTTTGGCATCCATGCTGTTGCCACTGCTGCTCACATCGTACCTTTGCAATTGGGAGTTATACAATCCAGTAGAGGTTGTACTAATGGGGACATAGTGTCCATACTGGGAGGGTATTCGGTTTCCAGAAAGAGTATATGTCCGATGTTGATGTAATCCTTGATGTGAGGCATATTTCTGCACATGCTGTCGTTGCTGCATTTGAAGGCCTGATTGTACTGAAGTGTTATGAACCATACTGTATTGCTGGGAGGGAGAAAACGAACCAGAAACACTGCTGCTACTACCCCCAACTCCAGATCCAGCACTGGAGCTGTAGTCCATAGGGTAAGGAGAAATCATTCCAGAGGATGACCCCGATGCAGACAAATGTTGGTACTGGTGAGGTGCATGTCCATCTGTGTTTGAGTACCTAAATCCTGCACCATATCCTCTTCTGCTTCTTTCCCGGCCACTTGCTGAAAAATAATATTCCATACTTCCTTCTTTACGGTAACAGTTTACAATACTTCCACTTTGTGTGGTTCCCTGTGTAATCTCTCCAGTCCCCCTCCTAGATCCATAACCATGTATAGAAGGAGCATGTATAAGATGCTGTTGGGTTCGCAAGTGCAGATGCTGCCCGTGACTCTGCAGGTTAGGTTGAGCTTGCTGCATAGCAGCATAGTCCTCCGAGGATTTGGGGGAAATTTGAAGATCTGAAGTGTGCGACTGATACGGAGAACTGACAATGCTTCCTCCCCGGTTAAATCCTGGATGAAGCGGTAATGGACTATTGGGAAAATTCTGCATTTTCTGCAGTTTTGGATAAGCAGTTACTGGCAATTTTCTAATTAAAAGGATCCCAATGGCAAACTGGAATGTTCCGTTTTAGCTTTGCCAAATGCAAAAAATCATATAAACATGACTTTATACTGAAGATTACAATAAAGTGAAATGTAGCCACATCTGAGGCAGCAATGCAGGAAAAACCAGCAAACGTCTGCTGACTAGAAATGTTACAAAATAAGCAGAATAAATATGCTGCTTGAATTACAGATGTAAATTATAAACAGTATAGCAGCAGCACATTCAATAACAGAAACTGAGTCACTTGATTGCAACTATGTGGCTTGGTACTAGATCCAAAGAGCTATGTAAAATGATATCAGGTTTAGCGTTGTCACTCACAGTCTCTCTCTCTGTCATCAAGAATTAAAAAAAAAAATTCCACCAAAACACACCTCAATTAAGTCTTTGCTCTCTGGTATCTGTGCAAATGTATGTCTGTAGCAGCCACACAGTGGAATTAAAAAAGATCATTGACAAAATGTTTGGCACGAATATTCACAGAAGCTACAAATGATAAAGATCAAGTTCATGGTCGTGATTCTTTTTCATATTTCCTGTGTAATGGGGATTTGACGCGCTCTCCAGTCATGTTTCATTGAAATCTTTGCTACCAGACATTGCTCAGCTTTGTCCAAACATAGGACTTTTCCCATATTAGCAATGTACTCCAGCAGGATCCCTTTTTCTTATTTGTTTCTTTGCTCATCCATTATTGTAAGGTATTTTTTATTGTTGGTGGTCCATGGCCAGTGTCACATCATCCAGTTGCTTGTTCAGTTCCGCCCTCTCAATGTGATTGTTTCTTTTTTTAAATGGTCTGAAAATAAAGAAAAACACATCACATAAACAATCCACATTCTAAATTCATAAGTCATAAAAATTCAAATAACAACTTAGGTGAACTCTGTCTAATGTCAGTTTATATTTAAACGTAGGTCTTAAACTTATACCTAACCTAACTCCTAACTTATACGTTCATCAAATACTTTTGCGTCAAATCCACTTAGTCCCATCCTTAGGCCATTCAGAAATGACGTTTAAGCGTAATCCATTGAAAGTCTGATACAAAAATTACTAATAAACAATAAATCATTCCAGACGCGCTTAACGGTTCTTGCATCTGAGCTCTTTATAAACAACCTTATTGTAAAGTGTTACAATAACATTTTACCATGTGGAAAAAAGTTTAGGGATGGGCTCGAACATGGCATCAATGATCAATCACAAAAAAGATGATTGTGTGGGTTTATTTTTTTATGGTTATAGAGGCATTTGGATATCTGGTAAGCGTTACAGCGCCTGTAGTAGAAAAGACTGGGTGCGTGTTTGACGCCGCTGTAAGCTGTGCAGACCGGTGTATGACCTCAATACCATGCATGATTCCAAAGCTCATAGATAAGTCTCCTTCCTATGCGCACTTGCGCCGCGGCAACCCCGCCAATCCACGCAAGGCTTTGATGCAGTAATTTTCGAATTCACTTCATTAGGTCGAAAATAGGGCTGGGTATCGATTCAGATGTTCCAGATCGATTCAATTTCAATTCACAAACTATCAAACCGATTCGATTTCAATTCTCAATTCAATTTTCGATTCCGGTTCTCGGGTCGATTTTTATACTCGATTCTCGATTCAACTCAATGAATATAGATTTAATACAAATACTATATTAATAAAAAAAACAGTGAACATAAGTTTACAAGTGGGTAATTAATAAAATAAATTAAAAGCCACAACACTATCGTAGTTGTCTCGCTTGCGAAATCTAAAATGCTTCCATACCGCTTACTTTTTATGTGAAGGTGACATCAATGTCGATGAAGCACCTAAAACCGCCATTTAAAGCACTAAATGAAAGAATGAAAGGCTCCATGGTAACATCCCGCAAGGCAAAAAAGCGGGTGACTTCTAGTGAAGAATACTAGTAATTTGATTAACGTTAATGTTACGTTCCATAATGACTCAAACATAAGCATTTCTTATAAGAGGAACTGTCCCTTTAACACCGGTGGAGAAGCGCTGATCTATACACTGACACATATGATCAACTGTTCACTTGTAATAAACGACTGTTTTTATGAGAATACTTGCAGAGACTTTGGTATTACAAGATAATTTGTGCGTATATCTCCTATCAAGCCAAAAAGAAATGATGTGTTTGCGTGATTTTTGAAACATGCGTTTCAGGCTATGTTTACATTAACGCGTTTACCTTTTAAAACGCATTACTTTTGCCATGTTTACGCCTTTCATTTTCATTACGCCACCGTTTTCGACCCTCATAAAAGGAGTTGTTTGTAAACGCTGAAGACCCTGTTTTAGTTTGAGAACTCCGGGGTTTGCGCTGCGGTGTAAATGAACATAGACAGAGTCTTATGTAAACAAACAGCTGATGTTAACGTGACAGCGCATCATTTTCAAAGTAAAAATCATTTTTATTCAGGTAAACAGGTTTACAACTGAGGTTTTGCCAAAAATAGTAAACATACCAAACAAATATTATAAACAATTGTTTTAACATGTATCCTTATAGATAATGTCTGTTTTATATTTATGTTTGAGTATTGTTGAGTTTGAATATTGTTGTAATTTTGTTTATGTTTTGCTTAAATTTAGTTAGCTTATTACGAAAGATAGACTGTAATTTTAAACACCATATAGGGCGCTGTACAGGCCAATATGAAGGGAGAATTGTAATGGGTCAGACATTATTTTCGAGTTTAATTTAAGTTTTGTTTGCCACTTTAAAATAAATTTTGTTTCA
This sequence comes from Paramisgurnus dabryanus, assembly GCF_030506205.2. Lineage (NCBI taxonomy): Eukaryota > Metazoa > Chordata > Actinopteri > Cypriniformes > Cobitidae > Paramisgurnus > Paramisgurnus dabryanus. Next base: position 17,096,419 of record NC_133339.1, on the reverse strand, counting down.
TATAATTTGTCTCTTAATTTGTATTGATGTTTTGTTGATACGTTTTATGAATATAAATGAATAAAAACAATAAAATCAACGTCATTAATATTTAATGCTGGTTTAGCCGCTTGTGCCTTTTGCTATTTCTGTGTTGCTAGCGGAGGACGTGCTTGGACCTCGCACACTTTTAAAAATTAATGCAATAAGCATTTCTGTAGGTTAAAGCTATACTTCACCTCTTATTATGTTTGATTGAAGTTTGCATTTGCTGAAATTTATTTTTGCTTCAGGTTCGTGTCATGATCCTGCCAGTCTGTTAGTTATTCATAGTAGTTCATGGTCATGTGGCAGGATCGTGGCGGTACCCATGTTTTGTGTGACAGCACATGGCCTTTTGTTTGAGTAGTGTGCTGTCGTGTCTTGTCTCTGTCCCCGCCCCCTTGTTTCCTTGTTAATTATTCATTATTAGTTAACTCCCCGCACCTGGTCTTCCCTCGTTGTCTTGTTTAGTTTTCCAATTTAAGGCCCCAGTGTGTCTTGTCCTGTGCTGAATCGTTTTGTATTGTTTGGTATCTTTGACATAGTGAAGTCTTAGTGTGTTGTCTAGTCTTAGTCTTGTGAATCTTTGTTAATGTTTTGTCTTTTGCCCCCACGTGAGCTCTTTTGTTAATAAACCCTTTTTGAGTTCACCTTCCCTGCACTTGGGTCCCGTTCCTCTTTGTGAGTCATGACAGTTCGCTACTGTTTAGTACTGTTCACTTGAATGCTTCCTTTTTAAATCATAAAGACCTTTCTGTTTGGTTTATTACATCAACATTAACCTATTAATCATTTTAATATGTTGTAGGGGAAGTTAGAACAATATAAGACTTTCCCAAACACATTTTTATAGGTTCAAAAATAGTGTCTGTTGTAGTTGCCAGCAAAGGATCCAGGTATGAATTTTTGTCAATATCGCACACCCCTAGGCTGCATAAATGCGCAAAGGTAAGCTATTATTAGAGTAATAAGTTATTTTACATTTTTATGCGCATGCCCAGTTTCGTGATTGGTCATGTTTCATGGGTTTATGGTCGTGTATAGTGTGGATGAGAATTAAATGCTCTAATGTAAACAGGGCCTGAGTTTGTGCGCGTATGCCCAGCGAAAACAAATCACTTTAGCATCTTTGTCGCTCAAATAGTCTATAATCGCTTAAATGTTACTGTAAACGATAAACTTTCTTATTAACAGTATTAGTAGAAGTATGTTCTTATTAACAGCATTTCATGCAATATTTTGCAGTTTTACCATATTTACATTTAAGTACTTACAGCCGTAGACTAGTAGACCAATGTGACTTACAAGAGAGGAGTATGTCCATAATTCGTTCCAAACCATTCCAATAAAAATCTTTTAGGTCACTTTGCAATGTCAGTCTGTGTATATATGTTGTTTTAATTGAATGACGCATTAGAATTCTACAGTTATAGTTTAACAGTGTTTTGTGTTGACTTTACGTACCGAAGGCAGTCCCTCTACGCATCTTCAACAAGCGTGTATGAAGAAGAACACAAAAAAGACGGATGACATCAGAGTAGCGCGAGAGCCGTTCGAAAGCTAACTTCCTTATGACTTCTCGATTCACTCTCGTGATACTTTGATGTCACCAGTGCAGCATGAACTCAAACACACTTAACTCTTTCACCGCCAGCGTTTTTTTTTTAAAGTTGCCAGCCAGCGCCAGCGTTTTTCATGATTTTCACCAAAGTTTAATGCCTTCCAGTAAATGTTTTTCTTTAAATATATAAACATACAATAAACCAAATGAAAGAACAGACCCTCTGCTTTCCAACAAAAAAAAAAAAACGTTTCATCCTACCTTTAGTGGTTCTTTTGCAATCAGCTTTTGAATATGGGTAGGTTTCTGCAAAAACACCACATTTTGAGCAAAAAGCAGAGATAATTCGGACTTTTCATAGAGATCCCATTCAGAGCGATCTTTAAAACAGACACGGACATGCAGCCACTTGCCATAGGGCAATACTTCCGGGTTTAAAAAGTTGCGGAAGGGCACCTAGTGGATAATAGCGGTATTGCGGAAAGACGGAAAAACTCGTCATTGGCGGGGAAGCGTTTTCTCTTAATTGACGAGATATCTCGTCAATGGCGGGGAAAGAGCTTATGTCTGGGATACATGTTGATGACGGCGAAGGGCGCGTCTACAAACAACGCGCACATACCCCCCTCTCCCCAAAAAATTTTTCTCATCGAATCTACACGATTTACGTGGGTCACCTTTTTTGGCTTCAAAACGGCAAATTTTGCCGAAAGGTGAGGGATTTTCATGCCTGTACATTTCCAAAACAGCAATTCCAAATTTAGAAAAGTGAAAGATGTTATTCTTAAGATCTGTAAGGAATTGATTTTTTCAGCCACTACAGACATGTGGTCCAGTACTTATATGACCTTAGTAGGATTGGCTATTATTTAAGGCCTTGTCAGATTTTTTGTTGATTGAATTTTTTGCCCAGTTTTTTTTTTGGACACTTTTTTATGTTTATTTCTTATTAAGAATTTAAGGTTTTTGAAAGATATACTCGTTAAATAATAACATTTAAATATGTGTTATGTGTATTAATATTAACTGCCAGGTAAAGCTTTCTAAATATTTAATTTAAATAATCACAACAATGTGTGAAAATTATTTCATGAACAAAAAAATGTATGAGAATTAAAGGGTTAGTTCATCCTCAATGAAAAATATGTAATTAATGACTCACCCTCATGTTGTTCCAAACCCGTAAGCCCTCCATTCATCTTCGGAAAACAGTTTAAGATGTTTTAGATTTAGTCCGAGAGCTTTCTGAGTCTCTCTCAGCTTTACAGTCTGAGGGAAACACACGCTGTATTCAAGCTATTCTACATCGTTTGTATTTTGGTATTGCTATATTTTTAAAATAATGAGTAAGTCGCAGATGTCATAATCCATCAAACTGTAAACGAAGCTACTTTGATGATGTTTTTATTACCTTTTTGGACATGGACATTATACCGTACAAACATTTTCAGAAAGCTCTCGGACTTAATCTAAAACATCTTAAACTGTGTTCCGAGGATGAACAGCGGTCTTACGAGTTTGGAATGACATGAGGGTGAGTCATTAATTATATTATTTTCATTTTTGGATGAACTAACCCTTTAAATGTCAAAGCAATAAAACAGTCAATTGATCATCACAATTTATTAGACAATTAACCATTAGCCAAATTTCATAATCGTGATACCCCTAACTGGCGGAGAAAGAATTTAGTGTATGTATAGAGGCAGAAGCAAGGTACGTGCTCATCAGGTCAAAAATAAACCTACTTTTAACCTACAACTAATGCCAATGTTAGACCTTCATGTATATATTCTTTTTTTTATATATATGCTTGTAATTTCTTTATTTGTTCTTATTTTATGTTTCCCTCCCCTTTCTTTTGCTAATCCGAAAAATGATCGGATTCGTGCCTCAAAAAATGCAATATGATCCGAACTGTGAGTTTTGTGATCCTTCTACCACTACAAACTGAGTCAAAACGTTATATAGTCAAAATAATAATAATAATTATTACAAATGAAAATAAAACACTTCACAGTTCACAGTTCTGTGTGCACGCCGCGGGTGTACGCAGACAGCAGCAACTGTGCGAAAGTTTAAACGGTTAAAACTTTAAAATGCATGCAAATAATAAACTTTTGGCATACTTTGTAACACGTTACTCCCAGCACTGCTTATAGGCCTGCTTTCACAGACAAGGCTAAGCTAAAGTCAGGACTAGACCTTAAAAAAAAGATGCCTTAGAAAAAGCATTACTGGTGTGTATGCGGAACTGCATTCTTACCATGGATTTGATGTGCTCACCAGATTTTGTCACCAAAGAGCTATCAGGTATGTTCGTGGTTAATAAAGCAATAACCCTGTTCATTGGTCCATTGGGTCGAATTGCATTCATACTTATAGCGAACTGCTCCAGAGTTTGTTTGCAATCAGGCTGAGACCACCTTGTTCAAGTGGTCTCGGGTCAGTTGTTTTGGGGTGGATAAGAGCGTGATTGCATATGCCTAAACAAACCAAACCAAGAGGGAAAACGCACCAGGTTCCGAAACAAAGGCTCCGGTCTGAAAACACCTTTATGGTTGTTATTTTGATTAGATAAGTGCTAAAACAGAATTTTTATTTATTCATGTAAGTCAGAGTTTATTTTTCTCCTAGGAGGTTTTTTTCAACCCGTAGGGATCCTAGGATTTTCTGGGTTCTCTTCTGCTTGTATTGATGTAAAGCTGCTTTGAAACAATTTAACAATTGTGAAAAGCGCTATATAAATTAAATTGAATAGAATAGAAGCAAATAAATTGCACATATAAAATACACATCACATATAATATACATTTAGACATTTACATTCAAGTATTATCACTTGCTGTAAAAGCATATACTGCATAATCCAAATTTACATACACGTTTTTGAGTCATACACAAATATGACCTGTAATTTTTTTGTTTAAATTATTTTCAGATGGCATAGGCTCTGAAGAAAATACCAGTGGGAGTATGGACCAACCTAGTTATCGTAGGGCCCTATGATTTCCGCGATGTGAAGAACGCAGATGGAATCACGGAATCCAAGCCTAAAAATGGTATTTACTGTACAACGCGGAATGTCACGAAATTTGGCAAATTTTGGATTCATATATTTTTAAAACCCATTATAACTCATCAAATGCTAGTTTTTGACATAGTTTATAAATGATAATAAATAAATTACAGAAATACGCAGAAACATTTTCCTTTTGTGTTAAGCTGGACATAAAGAAAGGTACAAATCCCAGGACACAACAGACTAAAAAGGCACAGTTCCTCCCGCATACGTCTTGCTCACGCACATGTCTGCACAGCGCAACACTCTTCATTATAGATTGTTAAAGGGATAGTTCGGCCAAAAACGATATTAAACCCATTATTTACTCACCCCCAAAAAAACCCATTATGTACTCACCCTCTAAAGATGGCGCCGCCATCTTAGACTCAGGAGAGAGTATTAGCGTAGTGTACGCACTTTTCTTAGTGACGTATGACAAATTCGGAGGGCGGGGGACAGAGCAGCAACAGAGAAACCGCTGTATGCTGCGTAAGCGCTCATCCTGAATGCGGATGACTCTAAGATGGCGGCGCTACTGGAAGGTAGTTAATAACGTTAATAACATTTTAAATATGGATATTTCTAAAACAACACCGCACGGATTACCCTCAGAAGATCTTTGTTTATCATCCTGGAGCCGTTTGGATTTAATTTGTGAAGGATGGACGCACTTTTTTTGGACTTGAAGGTCGTGGACTATTGCTGGACCCCGTAACATTACATTTAATCAACAGAAAGATCTAAAACATTTTCTAAAATATCCGAAAATGTGTTTGTCTGAAAAACGATGGACATATGCAACTCGGACAGCTTGGGGGTGAGTAAATCATGGGTTTAATATCGTTTTTGGCCAAACTATCCCTTTAACTAAACTGGCAATTTCACAACTAATATATTTACATTTAATACAAATGCCTGAAAAGTGAAACGAAGAGTATAGTTTTATGATTAAAAGAAGACTTATTGTCAGTAGCATGGTTGTAGTACATTGCGGTTACAGTCACAGCCAAAATACATTTGGCCTATGTGTAATTTTAAATAAAACTTTCAATAAAATGTTGTTTAATTGCACTCGGTTGATGTTTTTAGTTGATAAGCTATGTTTTTTTAATTACTAAAATGAAAATATAACAATTTAAACCAGAATCCAGAAAAATTTAAATGGAAAACACAGATTTTGCGAATAAATAGCCCTTGCATCAGTAAAAAACACTATCGGTCAACCTATACGTTTTAAGATCTGTCAGTGAAAGTTATTTTCAGATGAGATAGTTCAAACATGTGTGTTCGTCTAAGACGAGCCGTAAGCATTGTCTGTAAAACTGGGGGATAGTGTATTATAAGTAGAAGTTTTTTGTATTATAAGTTGCATAAAATGCTTATAAAAATACAAAAAAAAGTTCTTATAAACATCCACTAGGCTTTATATTGTGGTTGTAAGTGAATTTTTTCAGCTTTAAGTAAAGTAACAAAGGCTATGTATCATCATAAACTGTCATAAGATATTATTTAGTAATTAAAAATAGTTACTCTACCTATCCAGTCCCATGCAAAGCTTAAAATACCAATTCAACCCTACAAAAATCATTTAATCAGTCCTCCCTGATGAAAAAAACTGCTAAAGCCAGCCTAAGTTGGTTGGCTGGTTTTAGTTGGTCTTTCATCCTAGTTTTAACTGGTTTAGCTAGTTTATCAGGCCTGCCTGACCAGCAAAACAAAGTGTCTAAAACTCCCCTAAATCCAGCCTGCTAAATCAGCTAAAACAAGACTGGAAGACCACCTAAACCAGACATCTGTTTTTTAGGTGGGGCCAACTCAAAACTTTAAGATGACTGAACACATTCATAAACTGTTTTGAAATTCAAATAACAATTAGGCAAATCTTTCACATTCTTTACTAACTACTTGTTTAATAAGTAAACTGGACAAAGAGCCAAATGTGTTTAGTTTTTGAGTGCTTGCTGCCTGAAACCTCAGATAAAACAAAAATAACAAAGGAAGGGTTCAGACAGAGATACTGAATCCTCTTTAATGACACTCTCAGACACTTGAATGGGATCATAGGGCCGAGTATAAGTCATGTCATTAAATAAACAAGCCAATCTGATGCACTAAGATTTTTGAATTGCCTCAACAATTGTTTTCATGTTTAGCCGACATAAATGTTTTTGTAATGTGGTGTTTAATCTTATTTTGCTAATCAACTGACAAGTTCACCCATCAAAAAAAAAAAAAAAACTTTAACTTCATTCATTATATTACACACACACACAATTCAACATAGGACTAAATCAAGTAACAGTTTATGTTGAATGTACTTAAGAGCAACACTGTGTCATCATACTGTACCCATAGACCTCAACCCTGACAAAACTCAAACAGGATGACAATCAACAACAACACAAAAAAACAAGTAAACCCTAAAACCAAAACCTAATTTAACATCTTTCAAACCCTTATTTAATGTAAAAAAATATTGTAGGCTGGACAAACTGTTTAACACTTTTTAAACAAGCATTTACATATTTCAGACAAAAAAATATTAGCGTCAAGTTTAATCCAATTATACATAAATCAAGATTGACGACATAAAAATATTTGTTTAAATTACTTAATCACCTTTGTTTTGAAGTTGGAAATGATTTTATGAATGCAGTCAGTTAACAAAAACTAATTGTTTAAAAACTGTTGAATAAACACACACGTGAGTGAGTGAGTGATTGAATGCTTGTTTGTTTGTTGTTGTTGTTGTTGGGTTGCAGGTAAAGTGTATACATTAGTGTTTGTATGTGAGGTAAGGATCAGAGCTGCTATTCACACTCAACAATGTCTGTAAAACCCTTTCATTCGACCCTTTTACCTCAGATTCATTAAAAATCATAATAATAAAATAATAATAATAAAATAATAATGCACGTTTCAAGCCAGTTTCCAGTTCCACTATGACCGAGTGTTTATTAGATTCAATCTCAATCTGGCATTAATGATGGAGTTACGTTACATGATATTGAGTCAGAACAATCGAGAAATCCATAATCACCAACATCATCATCATCACAGCCACGAGATCATTTCTGCATTTTATCTTCTTCTTCAATGCACATTAGCTTTAGCTCTTTAGCTTGCCTGCACAAATACTAAATCCATAAGCAAAATCTTTAGCTTTATAAACGCGTCAGAAAGAAACGTGTAACGCGACACACACCGCCAGAGACTGAGTGAAAATAAAGAGGATTGTGAGGGGAAATGATGAAGATTATGATTGAAATCACTCACACACCGTCAGCGTGATGCTGGAAACCGACAGAAACGCCACACAAGAGCGCAAACGTCAACACAAATGTCTGGTAATATGACGATGTTTTTACCGGACAGGCCCGTCTGATCTCCACGGGCTCGAGTCCCACGGCCCGCCGCTCCCCCCGCACCGACCCGCGGCTCACGCGACGTGCACTACCGCCTCACGGAACCGACCGGGCCTCAGTATCCGACGAACACGAACCCGTTTCTCTCCTGCCGTTTTTTTTCTTTTGTCTTTCTCACGTCAGGAAACGAACGAGAGGAGCTCGAGCGGTCCACGCGCTCCCGCCCCCCTCACGCGCGCACCGCATCCATCACGCACACGCGTGTGACGCGACAACAACGCGATGCCACATCTGTAGTGATTTACAGATGCCTCAAATTCCCTAACATTATTATATTCAAAGAGTGAGTCAGTCAAAGCTGATGAATATTAATAAGTATCATCTGTGTGAACGTTTCACTATTTTAATTTTTTTAATGTGAGCAAACTATTAAATATGTCATCATTTGTCTGTAAAACAGATTTCTGTTGTGTGTTGATGCGTCAGGGTCTCTTATTCTTTGTGTAACGTTAAATTATAATGTTTGCACATCTGTGCTCAGCTATGATCGGTCAAACCGGTCAGTAACAGACGCGACGCGCACTGCTGCGGTTACGTCGCGTCGCGTCGTTCATTCAATCAAAGCATCCGTTCATGTTACAGCAGCTAATGTCATTTGCACCACCTCAAACTCAACAATAGTCCTCTTCTGCAGCTCCTATGGAGATACACACGTCTATTTCCATCATGGTTACCATAGCAACTGAATCACAGCGGCCTAAGTGTGCGGATACATCATAGGCCACATATTTACACAGACATCAATGCTAAATGATAAATGAATACAAATGAATAGGAGCGCAGGACATGTTTCATAAAAGCACATTCCAAACATCAGCTGAAAGGATTTGTTTCGTATCTCCACAAAAAGGAATAGACGTTGTTTTAGATAAAAATACTCCTCGTATTATTACAGTCCATTAAAACGAATCACTCTTGTGCCTGACGGACAGACTCAGAGTCAATGGTTCGGCTGATAAAACAAACAAAATGTTACAATTTAACATTTGTAAATTGGATGTAATCTCAGTCTTTATTTGTTCTCTTTATAGAAAAGCATAAACGTGGCCTTTTCAACCTTTAAACAACGTAATAAGTTGATGTTTACGGTTTGTAATGTCCATTTGGATGTTTTGATATTGGACCTGAACATAGTTTAGCCTGACATTGACTTATTTTGACTAAATGACAATGATTATGACTGAAAGACAAGTGACGCTGTAAAACAAAACATGTTATGACAGACAGCTGTATTAGCATCGTGCACTGTTCTCTGAAACAGGCGAGCTTTTCTAACCACTGTAGTAACTAAGCAACACTAGCACACATGATCAGACAGTCCAGAATAAGTTAAAGCTTTTTATGTATAGCTGCAGTTTTGTGTAGCTTTGTGTTTTTAAATTGTTAGCATATTTTTCCAAATATCTGAATATATCATATTTCATGTTTAATTTTAATATTAATTGTAATAATCTTTTACCACGTTTGCTTAAAGGTGCTGTGTGTAAATTTTAGTGCCATCTATTGGTGAGATTGCGAATTGCAACCAACTAGGGCTGGGTTTCGATTCAAATTTCAAGAATCGATTCGATTCCGATTCTCAAGAACTTGAATCGATTATCATTGTTCGATTCGATTCGATCCGATCCGATCTTCGAGATTTAGATAAGTGTTTTTGAAAAAAATGTGCAGTTATTTGCCACTCACTATAGCTTTTAACTGCTTACCACAGTTTTAAAATGTGGACAATTTAAATTAAATAATGTTAGGTTTTCTGTCTTGATAGACAGAATCTTGAGTTATTAATTTTATAGACTATTGAAGCTATAGTATGCATTGTATTTTGTATTTATGCATACATTACATTAAAAATAGGCAGTATGTAAAATGAACAGGTATAAATATATGCACAAACCTACAGACAGGATAAATACCTGTATGAGAGACTGAGCTCTAGATATAGATATTAAGACGGGTGCTATGATGTGATGAACTCTGTTTTAAGGTCTTGACGCTCTTTACTTTCTATTACACATTAACATTTGCGTCTCTTTCTCGTCTTTCTGATCAAAGATGTTTGTACTATAAGCAAATTAGGCGTCAAACTACATCGCTCCAGCAGCGTACTTGTCACTGATATAAACGCGAGTTTTGTCTTAGCTTGCTTAAAGTTCAGAAAACTTTAGAACTATTAGCATTATGTGTAAGAAGAACTCTTTATTTGGTGACCCGTTGCGCCTGCCTCAAGAAACCTCTGCCTGTGAGAGACCGGCTGCATGAGCACAGAGGGAGGGAGAGAGAGAGAGAGTTTCGCTGGAGACCTGCGGTGGATTCACTGGCGCTTATTATAAAAATAACACAAATAACTCGTTCATTTGTTATGAGTGGATTATTTTACATAGAGATCGCAGCTTTGAGCATTTCTAGAGTTTTCAAAACAACCGCTTGCTTAAGGTTACTGACCGCTATGTTCGTTGTTTTAATGTCCTTCCAACTCGCGCGCATGCGTGAATTCAATGACGATTCAGAATCGATTTTTTTCAATACAGCCAACAGCTCACCCCTCAAACTTATAAAGCATATGGTAGTCGACACAGGACAAACATGTCATTGTCTGAGACAACATATGTATAAAATGCGTTCTGTATAACAGTTTGTCTGTTTAGGGCCACTGTAGAAACATGACAGGGACTTTCATGTAAGGAGATCTACACAGTGCACCTTTAATGTACAGTCCACTCTAATAACTGACAAGAGACGGATGACGTGAACTCCACTGCTTTGCTCCCATTGATGGTCGCTTTCGAAAGTCACTTATCATTCGCATAAGTGTAAACTTTTCTCAACTTTGTTGTGTCATTGGATACGCCCACTTCCTGTCACCAATGGTCAATGTCTTGGTTCCACTGAAATGAATGAGATCATGTCACCCTCCTGCTGCTGGCACTGGCAGTCTGAACGGGACGTCACTGTGAGGCAAATGAACTCCCAAGTCTTGACACGAGATGGTGCTCGCAGCGCTTCATGTCGGAATTCACTCACTCGTTTTCATCAAATTTAAACACTTTATTTTCCCCATAATTACAGTTTTTTACGATTGCTTAGCACAATTTTAGAAACAAGGCTAACTTTCTTAAAACACTACACACATCTACACACAATTAGCAGAACCTCTCAAATCTTTTGAAAAATTAATCACTTCATTCTAAACTTTCCAATGATTTCACCAAACCCAGTTTTGGTAGTGTATTGTACACACATGGTTCACAGTCGGATTCTGTTTGAACCGCTTACACACTGCCGTGCCAAATCTTGTAAAGTACATGACACTATCAATACAATTTACCTCTATCTCCCTTTACCCCTGACATCCTCATCTTCTTCCTCCCTTTATCTCTGGATACAGAAAAATACATGTTTATGGTATATAGTATATACCAACACACTTGACAAATACTGTAAAATTTGAATAATCAAATTTTGAATAATCGTGTCGTTGTGTTTACTGGATGATAACTGTGTAGTAGCTGTGTTCAACTTCTGCCTGCCTGTTTTTAAAATTTTGCCAAATAAGTGCATTGTGCAGTGTGAAATGTGATTTAGGATTTAAAGCGGTGGTCTCTAATGCTCACACAGGTGGGTGCTCACACACACACACACACACACACACACACACACACACACACACACACACACACACACACACACACACACACACACACACACACACGTGCGCACAGGCACACACACACACACAAAATGATTTCTTTCCTTAAAGGCGGAATGCACAATGTTTGAAAAACGCTTTGGAAAAGGGAGTCAGGCCGATAACCGAAACACACTTGTAGCCAATCAGCATTAAGGGGCGTGTCTACTAACCGACATCCTTGCTGGGGTTGCGTATGTGTGGGGCGGGTCTATCAAAAGAAGGTCCAGATTCTATTGGGGTAGGGGTGTGTATGTTTAGGTAATTTCAAATATCAACATTGGCTTTCATACATTGTGCACTCCGCCTCTAACTGTAATTCTTTTATGTTTTATTCTAACCTGGGAGATTGCCGAATTCAACACATAACATCTAGATCAATATCTAAAACAATTTAAAATCACATTTAGATCTTAATTTATGTGACTTTCATAAAAAAATGATATTTTACATGCAAGCTAATGGTGTAATTTAGTGGTAAACAGGAACAAAAGCACTTCATAACTCCCAAAACACAACATTAATGTATAGATGGGAAGCAAACAAAAAAAATATTTATTATTTGTATTAATAAACATGTATATATCTGGGCTTATGAGGGTTAATGTTTTAGCAATTCAGGAAAAACTTTATCACAGTTGCTTAAATGAGACAAATGCCAAATGAGCCGCGGATTGAGTTATAAAAATCCACAGCAGTGTGTAATTTACAGACAACAAAAATGTATGCAGATTAATTTATGCTTTCCATCGTCACTCCTGTATGTGTCTGTCAACCAGAAAGGCTGCAAGGAGAAAAACCCCCTCCAATATTTAACATTAGACTGCGGTACCAAATTCAACCGCTAGAAGTCAGTGTTATATACAGATACTTTAAATGCACTTTCCAAAGAACTCAGTATGTTCATCTTCAGTGATTCTTTAAAGACTGAATTTCTCTTAATCTAATTGCATTACTGTATTAGCAACGATCATATTTACAATGGCAGTTTCTTGGTCCTCTCTCTGTCAAATCCCAGTCAAGCAGTCGCTTCTCAGTTCTGTACAAATACAGCACATATAAAAACTACAGCAGCAAGACATCTGTGTAAAAGTTATGAGTTTAAGGGTCTACAGCATATGATGTACACAAAAGAACAATGTTTATCTACGTACTGCAGTAGGCTATAAAACCTCATGGATTACTGCTGTGTCTTTGGCTAATTTTAGGTATCTGTGTTCTTCTCTAAACGTTTGAATGTTGTGAAATGGCTGACATTCGGCTTCACCTCATGGTCGTCCATGCACAAGAACATGATGGTCAACTAGTCTTGCTGGTATTTCATCAGGAACATAATGTTCTCGGGTCCCTTCCTCTCTATCTCCCACATCTTTCAGCTCTTTAAGGTCCATTATCCAAAGCAAATATTTACCTGTGGTTAAATATATTACTTGACATTCTGATGGATGTGTCATCAATTTTGCTATGTAGTGTTAACACATGCATAACAGCGTGTTGATTTTATTCAGCTTGTGATGGCTCGAGTCAATTATATTATGTGTTTTTGTTTTCGATGCAAAATAAAGACATTTAATTTAGAGATTCGCATAGCATAATGTCATAAAACTGGGCACCACCGCACGCCCCCGCAGTTTGAGAACCACCACATTAGACACTAAATCATAAAATGGAAAACACAACATCCACACCAGGTGGTTATAGAAAAATACATGATTATTGTGTATTAACAACATACTTTGCAAATACGGTTGACAATATGACTGGTAAAAAGGACCATTAAAATAAAATGTGTACACTTTTGAGTTGTTGTGTTTACTCGATGATAACTGCATTAGTTGTGTTCAACATTTGCCTGCCTGTGTTTAGAGTTTTGTGTGAGTAGCCTACATGAGTTTTGCAAACAGTGTCTAACTACCTAAACTTGTTTAAGGCTTTTCCAAAAGATTGAATGATTTGGTGTTAGGCCACTGCATTGTAACGAAATCTTTGCTATCTTAAATTTGAATCAACTCAGATTTACAAGTCATGTCAGCTTACTCTTAATTTCAATTTCAATTATCTATTATCAATTACTATTATCTACATGAGATGAGTTGTTATAACATATAGCTAAAAGAAGTCAACAATTTAGTCAAGAAAATAATAGTAAGTTGACATGAATTGAAAATCTGAGTTGATTGTATTAGAAAAATGTTTACAGTGTGGGAATTATGATCAGATAACGGGGTTCAGTATTTTAGCATTTCTGAAAAACTACTCCTTTATCAAATATAGTTTCTGCAATGCTTTGCTTGTCCTGCAGAGGTCAGTGTCATGTCACGATAGAGATTTTGACCTACAAATATCCGCTATAAATCCAACCAAACATCGCGCTGGCGTTGCAGTCAAACAGAGAGATCCGAACAACAGACAGAGATCGTTTAATGTTGAACCGCTGATATTTTCCGTGTTTTCTGTACGTTCAGCTAGGAGGAGAAACACAAAGAATCACACTGAGAAAGCCGGGGATGCAGCGCATTGTTGCCTTGGTAACCGCGGCAAACCTCCGCCAAGTCTTCATTCATTGAGCGCTCGCTCACACTACAGTAGATCACAATACTGACTCGTCTACAAACACACACACACACACACACACACACACACACACACACGCACACACACGCACACACACACACACACACACACACACACACACACACACACACACACACACACACACAGACTTTAGTGATCGAGTGTTCAGTGCATACACAAACTTTAGTCGAGTGAGTCAGTCGAGTGGGCGGGGCTTCAGATCATTATCCGCTCTGTTGCTAGGTGACAGTTAATAAGAGCGAGCAGGACCTTCACAAAGGATTGTGGGACTGTGGGGGTGTCGAGAGGGGGAGGTGCACGAGCTTCATAACACACACACACACACACACACACACACACACCTCACGAGCTCTCTCATACCGGCAGAATATGAGCAGATAGTTTGCCCTTTAAACACAACTTCCCATTGCGCTCTCTCTCTCTCTCTCTCTCTCTCTCTCTCTCTCTCTCTCTCTCTCTCTCTCTCTCTCTCTCTCTCTCTCTCTCTCTCTCAATATTTCATTAAGCTCTTTCTCATACGTAAGTGACAACTTCAGCGGTGTGTGTGTGACGGGTGATGGTTGAGAGAGATTGAGACAGAGATAAACAGATAGTTATTGGGTGTTTATGAGTTTATGTTTATCTGCAGACAGTGTGTGAATGTCATTGAGTAAATGTACTTGTGTATGGACTTAACATCGATCATGTATTATATAGCTACTGCAGAAACAGAAGGCGCCTACTCAAAAAAAAAAAAAAACTAAAACAAGTTTTGCAGTTGTAGCAAGCTAGTTTAGCTGTGTTTTAGTCACTTTGAAGATTTTCTTGCTGGACTTAGGGTTAGGGTTAGGCCGGCTGACCCACCAGCTTGACTAGCTGTGAGGACAAGCTTAAACCAGCTGATGCCACCTTAAACCAGATTAAAACCAGTTAGCAGCTTATGCTGGTGTTTAGGGGCAGGAATGCTAAGCTGCATTCATACAGGTATGGACTCATAAACTTCACAAAAAAATTCAAGACAATCTCACAACAGACAGAAAATCATTTGTGTTTTGTTTCACATCTGTAAAAATGTCCACCGCATCGTAAAATAAAACTGAACATTAGGAAACATTCATTCTGGAATTCCTCAGTTGATGCATTTGGATGACAAACTAATTCTGCCTGTTATGGATTTCCACAATTGCTAAAACACATTTCTTGAAACTTTCTCAAAACATTAAACACAAAACCCAAATCATCAAACTACATTCACACTTTCAGAAGATAAACACAGCTAGTCAATCAATATAGAAAACACTGCAGAGCTGGTTAAGGGAAAACACAACACACATTACAAATATCTGTTAATTATCTGTAGTTATCACAAATGAGTTCAATGATTATTTTATATACTATACTGTAAGTACTGCAAGTGATAGTGATGTCTGATTATTTGTATATGTAGCTCTTGAAGAAAAATCTTAAAGAATCAAAGAAAATTTTCATGAATGAAAATAAGATTACAGGACTCAAATGCACTTCTGCAAAACTAAAGTCATTGATAAATTCATTCTGACCACCACAAGTCTTCATCTTCAGCACAGATAACTTTGACAACACACAGCACCTTCACACCACAGGACAACTGCTTTACGTCTTTTCTTCCTCATACTCTTCCTCCTCTGCCTCTCAGATTTATTTACATTCATTGTTGGTGTTTATTGTGTACAATTGGTAAAAACATCATTAGAATGTAGTTGTGTTTACTCGATGATAACTCTATGTTGTAGTTGTGTTTAACGTCTTTAACGGCATCTGTGTTTAAAGTTTTGCAAATAGTGTCTAACTACCTCAACTTGGTTAAAGGTGCCAAAGAATCCATGTTAATAATCTGTTGAAATATTCTCTGATATCTACACTGAATGTTTGTGACTTTTTTAAGTGCAGAAATGATCCAGAGTCAGTTTTTATGTCCATTTACAACTCTAGGATTTGTCTTTAGAATGAAATGGTCTATTATTACCTTATTTGAAAGGTTCATGAATAATAATGTTGAGCTCTGCTCTGATTGGCTGTTTCTCATTCAGTAGCTCTGTGTGTGTGTAAACAGATCTTATGTTTGAGTCTGTATCAGATTTTAAGGAATTATTAATTGTTTGGAGATTTTCAATGGAGGTTTCTGAGTGATCAGTTTGTGTTTTTTTTTCAGTATGGACCTGCAAAACATAACTGTAACGTCAATAGTAGAACTTCAGACAAAACGCTAACAGCATTAACTAGCATATAGCATTAACTAGCATATAGCACTAACTTAGCCATCAACCGTCAAGCTGACAACTTTGTTTTTATCATTGTAACAACATTGTAATTAATTTAATGTGTAATTTAATGTTGGGGTGTACATCTGGACTGTAACGTCACAGTTGGTGTTATGTTGAGATTGGTCTGTTTTCCGGCGGTCTTTTGCACGCATGAGGTTTAAATAGGAAGGAGGAAACAATCGTGTTTGAGGCTCATGATATGTTATAACCATGTACAGAACTCTTATTATTCACTTATGCCTTAAATACAGTTTTACATTCTACAGCACCTTTAAGGTTTTGGCTTAAAGAGTGAATGTGTTTAGACCACTGGGAATTTAGTTGAGAGAAAGATAATGGGGTTTAGTGTTTTAGCAATAAAGAGAAACAGTAAAAGTCTTCTGGGTATTTGGTGCATACTGATAACCCTAGCAGAGATCCCCAGTCTATCTCTGTATAAAGAGGTCTAATACATGGAAATGGTCAACATTTTGAACTGGAACTCTTCTCCTCATAAGCCCTGCTTACAGTACAGTAGATAGAGAAGTCACATTTGTTACAAATGTGGTTGACCGGTATTAGAAAGGTAGTACACAGACTGCTGGTGATTGTGTAGTAGTAGTAGTAGTACAGTATAGAAAAACATACAAAGAGTTGTTCTTGTTTTGATTGACTTTATTCAGTATGTAAAAGAATTCTGAGCATGTGCCATCATCACCCTCACACATCATCATGAAAAGATCCTCTCAATATTAAAGTAGCATTGAGGTTTGAGTTCATATTGTCATACAAAAGACCTTTATCCATTATATACACAATCTGTACAAGTATCATATTTCCAGATGTAAAAATTTTGGTAACGTATCAAAGTGGATGGATTTCTTATTCGTAGTGAAACAATTCACTTATTCAGCCTGGATCCTCTTATACTGCAGTTACCATGGCAACACCATAGTAATACCACAGCAACGAGAGTATGTATTGTAAAAGTCACTGTCTCGCTCACGCACGCACACTCATTTATCACCATTTCATCAATTCTGTGAAGGAAAAATGGATTTAGTACTTTTGTAACTAGCAATGTGTAGAACAACAACAGGGTGATTCTTACCTGTATAATACTTTAAACCAGCTATACTTATCTTAGAAGAATGAGAATATACTAGTTAACAGAATGCTAAAAGTTTTGTATACTGTATTGCAAATACATTAGAAAAAAATGATAACTACATCTAGGTGTAATAGGCTTATTTTTCTATAAACAGAAGAAAAGTGTGATTTTCAAGCATAAAGAGCTTAAGCTATAGCACAGGGGGATTATAGCAAAGTGTGTGTATGTGTGCTTATGTCAAAACTATATATGTATACCTATAGAGAAAAGTCCAGCGTTAGTCATGAGAAGACCTTAACATACATCACTGCGCTATTACACCACCAGCTTCAACATACAAGAAAAACTTTAACAGTAAAACTGAGGAGCAGAGACGTTTCTGTACAGTCGACCTGAAACACACAAATGACACTCCAACAACTTACGAAACATTACTTTCAAGTCATTCACTTATTGGAAAGACTCAACCTACTCAATTAAACTGAAGATCTGTGGTGTGTGTGTGTCTATGTGGGGAGGGGGGTTAGTTAGCAGTTATAACTAATACTACAGTAAATGATTTTATGCCCTTTAATATTGTGGTACAGACGTTGAGGTGTGTGTGTGTGTGTGTGTGTGTGTGTGTGTGTGTCTGCGTGTGTGTGTGTGTGTGTGTGTGTGTGTGTGTGTGTGTGTGTGTGTGTGTGTGTGTGTGTGTGTGTGTGTGTGTGTGTGTGTGTGTGTGTGTGTGTGTGTGTGTGTGTGTGTGTGTAAGTAAATCTTCTCTATGGATTGCCAAACACTAAAGACAATTTCAAAGAAACTTAGCAAGGGTTTTTCAGCAAACTAAACACAACAGCACTGTGTAGCTCGGTTACATTCTTAACAAAGCAATAACTCTTAAATGAAGCTGGTTAGGAGGCAGTAAACCATCAGGATAAAGTAATAAACAGTAAACTATCATTTAAAATATGACTCATCATCAGTAGTAATGCTTAACTATACTTTGCATATTTTTATTTCTTTTGTTCTGTTTTTATCTTTATTGTGGTTATTTGTTAAATACTTGAAAAATCTATATTAAAGGTTGACCTTATCGGTTAATAAAAGAGAGATGTATTTACAGGCGAAAAACAAAGAGGCATTAATACTGACCTTACTCTAGCATTTAATCCTTCAAGTCTTAAAGAATCGCAAGATAAGTAAAGGTATCTGCGGTCGCATTTGACATGAAATATCACGGCAGTAGAGACTTGAATATAAATGGCATCAGAAAACTCAGCAGACGCCCCCCGGACCCGAAAGGCTGGCTAATGCATGGCAGTGAACAGCATGGGAGACGCTGTTGCCAAGGATACATGAGGTTGATGTAGAGGCTGGACCGCGATCATCACATTCAGATGTCCCTACCGCTCACCTCATCTCTCAGTATCTGCAGTCAAAGGCCTGTACGGCAATGAAACAGGAAGGAAACGGTGGGACTTGGGAACCAGAAGACAAATGCAACCTACTGTGGAGACCAAGCAGATTCAGTCTTCATAACGTCTCTGAGGTACAGTGATTACCCTGTTTATAATATCAGTAAGCATTCTTTAAACTTTCGTGATTGCTTCTTCTTGCAAAAGAGAAGAACACAAGACTGGCCTGTTTTGGTTTGAGAAGAGCGGTGATGGAGAGAGGAATGGAGGTGAAACAGGCCATCTGCTCTTCTGCACTTCTCCTCAAACACATTCAGCAGATGGACACGCTCTTGTTCTCACCAGCTCATGAAGATGAACGCACTGGTGTAAACACGTACTTCACAGGAAATGACATTTTCAGTTCTCTCAAGTTCTGTGTGTTCTGCACAAGTCTGGCTGTCGAATTCGCCACCGAACGTCCTCTCACTATTATTTTTCAAACATCGGACTCGATGCTGGAGAGTTTTTCATACACATGTCCGTTGCTGCCGCTGAAAGGTCGAGGTGGACCGAGGCTCAGCTTGCTGGTGTGGTGATTTCCAATGCACAGCTCTGCAGGAAAGTGTGGGGCTAAGTTCGACATCACTCCCGAAGCAGCTGATGCCGGCAGGAAAGAGGTTACACCCGTGGGGCAGTGCATGTCACCTTGCTGCTGTCTATTGATGTAGTAAGATTTGGCACCATGCAGCAGACACTGGTCATCTCCAAAAGTAGGGACGAAGGGGTTGTGGTTAGTTCGATCAGGATAGAGGGATTTGGATAAGGAGTGTGCCGGCCCTTCCATCAGTCCACTGTCTCTCAGTTCCTTCTCACCAACAGAGCAGCGGTGAGATGAGAACAAACCGAATGGCGATCCTGCGCCCTTCGCCTTCTCGATGCCGCCGTAAAACAGCGGGTCAAGGTCTGTATCGAGCTCGGAGCCTCCTTGATGTTCGAATATATGTGCGAAGGGACCGGAGGCATCCATGTAGCGCTCCTTCTCCTTTAGGCTTATGCTGCGTGGCGGTGGCAGTGCTCCACCCACACCTCCGGCTCCACCGAACTCTAGCACTCCAGCCACGCCCCCTGCCTCCTCTCTCTGGAGGTCCACAAAGGTGTCATAAGAATGCTGCCGCTGTAGCGGTTTTCCACCGAAGGCCCTGCGACGCTGCGCTGAAGTCTGGCCCCTATTGCCAGCCGGGTGCTCCAGTAAGTGGTTACTGTCCTCACTGATGTCATAGAGGTTGCCAGATTTTTTGCAACCTTCACACCGCATACAGGTGGCCGAAGTGGGACGGCTGCTCCCAGGTCCTCCTCCGCCCCCTGACGCGACACAATTGCTGCCACTGCTCACGAAGCCAGTCCCAACCCCATGTAAGGAGGCCTGCTTGTTGCCTGCGCTGCCGGAACGACAGCTACGACATTCCCACTCGCTGCTCCCACTCTTGCTGTCCAGCTTCTTGGGTTTGCTTTTCAGGAAGTCTTCCACAGACACCAAACTGGTGCAGTTCCCTCCACCCTCAGTGGGACCATCCGTAAGGTCCACATGCTCCCACTGTGGGATGCCTTTTTTGGGCCGGAACTGGTCCAGGTAGAAATCCCTCAGACTTTCCTTGTCCTGTAACAGATACGAAGTCGAGTTTGCTCCACCAACTCTTTTGCGATCAGATGGAGGAGAGGCAGAGCGGTGTCCGTGATGACGATGGTGGCCATGACGCTGACGGCGACGATAGCCCAACTCAATCTCATCTAGCTCTCGTCGGGACTTGGCAGACGCGGGCCGTTTCTTAAGACTGTCTCTGTACTGCTTCCGTTTCTTAGCATTGCCCTCTAGATTGCCGTAGGTTACCGTATGAGTGGAAATGTCCGAAACGTCAGAACGGATGTTTCCGTCATCGGCTCCGTTGCGGTACCGGTCATGGCCCGGAATGTATCCCGATCCGGAAGCTCCGCCTTTGAACGAGAACTTCCCGTACAGGTCGGCCAGGCCTTGATTCAAGCCCTGTCCCGACAGAGGAGTCTGACTCTGTAACAGATCGAACTTGCTCATGTTCCTGTGTGTAAGGGCAGAACGTGGCTGGGTGGTGAAGATGGGGGCCACGCCCCCGGCTAAGCTATCGCAGTCAAACATGCCGCCCTCCAGGGAACTACTGGATCCCAGGCTCTGAGGACGGTTGGGGACCGGTCCCATCAGCCCCAGGGTAGAGCCTCCATGGTGGTGCAAGTAGTGGTCCTGGTACAGGTTACTGTCCTTCAGGTGCAGGTTGCCAAAGGTGCGCTCCACCTCACTGATGTAGTCGCTAAACATGTTGTCATCAGGCAGGTACGGGGCCTTGCAGTCCGAATGTCCAGCCAAACTGCGGCGGTGCTCGCTGATGTCATAGACAGAAGACTCTCTTCGGATGAAGTCGAGGGCACTGTGTGGGGAGCCGTTGACCCCCGAAAGAGATGCCATGTTTTTGGCGGTGCGTAGCAGACGTAGAATGTTTGAGTGTGTGTTGTTCATGGTGGTGGAGGGGGAATCCAGCACCGATGAACTCTTCTCTTCGATTTCAACTCCGTGAATACAGCTGTAAATCTCCTGAGAGAGAGAGAGAGAGAGGAAGAGAGATGTTTCAGTTCACCTGGAAGCTTTTAGAAGATTTGACGTATGTTTATGTTTAAGGTACAGCCTTACCCTGCTGATGGCAAAGGTGAAACCTGGTTTCCCAGAAAACACACCCATGAAGCAGAAGCGCAGGTGCCAGTAGAAGGCGTGCTCTGCGATGAACGTGATAAGTGACAGAGCCATGGCGGCTCCTAACATGTAGAACACACCCGCCATGTTGTCTACATCCAGTTGGCTGCTCATCACTTCATTCTTCTCGTGGTGGCAGATCCCGGTGAGCCAGAGGGCCTCAAACTCCTCCATGTCACCTAACACACACACACATACAAATACAGTCGCAGGTTTAAATACTCATTGCTGAATTTAAGAAAAATTCGAGATATTCGGAAAATTAAGATTTTATCTGCCTTGAACAATTTATTTCACATAACGGTTATTTCGGTAAATGTAGTTATTAGTTTGTGTTGTGGACTTTATGTAAATATCTAAGTTTAAAAGTTTACATCCACCTGATCTTAATACTGCACAATTTTACCTGGACAATCGATGACAGATAGTTGTTCACAAGTCTGAGTCATTAAACTTTGCTTTTCTAGCATCTTCTGTATATTTGACCTTTGTACATCAATGGTTGTGTGATTAGATCAAACTTTTTACATCTGGGACAATTGAGAGACTCGTACACAACCTTCAGAAACTATAGAGATATTCACTGATGATCAAGAATGCAACACCATAAATTTAAAAGTCTCTCAGTTGTCTTCAGTGTAGAAAGATTCATATCATCACACAGTCATTGATGGACAGAAATCAAATATACAGAAGATGCTGGAAAGGCAAAGAATGTCACATCAGGGATTTTTCTCAAGATACAGTTAACAGTTAAGTGAATTTAATTGTCAAGAAGAAGCTGTTCTGTATAATCATCATCAGCATGGGATTTTGGATGCTGGGAAGGAGTTTTTTTAAAACTTTGCTGTCTTAAGACTGTCCTAAATTGTGCATCCTCATTTCTTCGCTCCTCTTGTCTGTGACCTGGAAACCAAATCAGATTCCTTCATCATAAAGAACATGTTGGCTAACTTAAGGAATCACGAGGAGGCCCTGAGGACAGATGAGAGGCTAACAAGGACCCTGCATTCTTTCCTCCTTTCTAGTCGGTTGGAGCTAAGACACAATTAAAGAAAGCTAAGAAAGGAAATGAGGATACACAATTTCTGATATCAGCAGCACTTATATACATTACAAGCTTATAAAAGAGCAAAACCAAATTCACATGAAACTAATGAAAACAAATGACTCCCACTAACTTAAAGAATTAACATCATGACATCAAAAGAAAAATGATTTGTTATAGAAACTAAGAAAATGAAAGCATGTGTGCAGGTGTATGGGCTCGTACGATCTCCAAACAGCTGTAGGATGGCCAGGTCCACCTGTCTCTTCCAGCCAGAGTCTTTCTGGATGGCGATTCCGTAGCCGGTAGACGCAAACACTTTCCCAGAGCCGATAGTGACCAGCTTACAGCCCTCGTCTCTTCCGGCCATGTAGTTCAGCACTGCGGCGTCGTAAATAAACGCATCCAGCTTCCTATGATTGGAAACAGAAGACGCCACAGATTCAGAGCCAAAGCGTTGGAGAAGCTCCTCTCATATCTCTCTTCATTCACAACCTTCCTCAATGAAAATGTGAGCAGTACACTGGCTTATAATAAAGATCTTTTAAACATTAACATTTTTTTACATTTGACAGTTTTTATTTTATAAAGAAATATGTGCTTGATGTATAAAATAATTCATGATTTTGCACCACCGCCTCATAAACAGTGTGTGTCTTATAATAAAAAATAAAATAAATATTTATATATGTGTATTTATACATAATAAAAAACTGTATATAGTAGTTTTGTGAATGAGGCTTTCTTCAGTGTCCACTAAACCAAGACACACTTCAACATGAGGCTTTGAAACACCTCAGAAGTTCTGTGGAGAAAATGCTGCGTCTCACCCTGTTTTCAGACTGTACAAAGCCTCGTCTACGTTGCGCTGGTGAAATTTGATCATGTACGAGTGCATCTCTTTGTAGTTATTGCGGATGTTTCGCTCAGTGCTGCCGTTTGGTACGGTCCCGAAACGAAACGGAGGTGAGAAATCGTTGGGTCTCTGAAACTAAAGTTAAACAGACTGATGAGAATCGGCTCAAGAGAAATCAAACATCACATTAAAACAGCAGAGGGAAATAAAATCTGCATCAAACAACTGACCGTCATATTTAATAATCGCATCAGTGAATATATATTCATTTGAGCGGTGTCAATCCATTAAACTATTTAATCTAGATTAATCACTTGATAGTCGTGAGTTAACTTGTGATTAATCGCAACTTAATTTACCTTAATCTAACACTTTTCATGTTTTTAATACTCTAATCAACATAAGCATGAACAAATATGGATGCTTTATACAATTATATGTTTATTATTAGTGAAAGAGTGACAAAAATTATAAAAAAAATCCAGTTAAAGATTTTTGAAGGTTCAAAAAAATCACTGCATCCATACCTCAAAATCACAGATATTTTTAATACTGTAATTCTGTGTAGATGTCTATATATCAGGGTCGCATGTCTGTCCATGCTTTAGATCAGCATGAGGAAGATCGTTTTCATGTCTTATCTCTCTTAAAAATTATTTTCACATCAAGCAAGTTCTGCACTTTATTTTCTCATTCCTGCATGTTTTAAAACTGAAGCCAAAACGTCAGACATGCATTTGGATGGAGATGCATCTTTGTATTAGTTAAGCATTAAGGACGATACACCTCTCAGAAAACATACAAATAAAGATCATTTTAGATGTTTGATGACTATTTACTGTCTAAGGCTGTGTCTTAATTTATTCAACAACGTGCTAGGCCAAGGGTCAAACAGATATTGCACGTTGCGTTTATCGCTTGCTATTAAAATTAGTGTCGTTAAGATGAATTTACATTAATGCATTATTAACACATTCATTTTGACAATCCTAATTCATTTACAACACGTCATCTTGAAGTGATTATGGGGAAATTTCCCAGACAGGGTTTATCATAGTCCCAGACTAAAATTCATATTTGAGCTGCCTTCATTTAAAAGCACCTTGGCCTGACACATCTAAACATATACATTAGATGGTCTTAAGATGCAAACCGTTTGTTTTTTAGGTTTATTTGTAAAAACTACCTAAATGTCCTAATCTTACCAAGGCCTAGTCCTGGATTAATCTAAAGCCTTTCAGGGAAACCAACCCATAATATAACAACATAATGGACAGTAAAGTTGAAGGAGGACAGCTCGGTTCGTGTCTCCTGATTATTGTCTTTCACCTCCGGAACCAAAGTTACTCACTAGGGGCTTATAAAACTTTCCCCCAAACATCCATCTTTAAACTAATACTTATAAATCCAGTGGATCAATCCATGTCTATACGGTTTCTTATGATATGAAAAACAATTATAATATTTAGCAAAATTAAAAAGTAAACAAACTGTGATGCGAGCGCTAGATCCACATATGGCAGTGTGTCAATAATGCTGAATCTCAATGGTTCTTGCGTGCCTTGTGACGTAGCAGTCATGAGACATATGAACCACATCCCAAACAATTTGTATTGTAATATAATTATGATTTCTTTATGAAAATACCTTTTTATCGCTGAGCCCCGACACCTGGTCCACGTACTCTTCTTGAATCATGAACGCCGCCAAATTAGCCGTATAGCTGGCCAGGAAAATCACAGCAAAGAAAGCCCAAACGCTGACCATGATCTTGCTGGTGGTTCCTTTGGGGTTCTGCACAGGTACAGAGTTGTTAAAGACCAAACCCCAGAGCAACCAGATGGCCTTTCCAATAGTGAACGATGGACCTCCAGCCTCTGAGAGGACAGAGAAAATTATTTTCATTATCAATGTCAGACTACGACTCACATTTCAACATTTGTGTCCATCAAAACAGAAGAAAAAATTCAAGATGACTTTTACTCTGAAAAAAACCCACGCAATCAGGATACAAACATAATTTGGGTCATTATTCTGTTCTGACTATCATCACATTAAAGGCACAATACGGTGATTCTACGTATGAATGGCACTATGAAGGTTAGGTTGTATTTTGGTATATTTAGCCTCTGCATAATACATTTTTATAAAGTAAGCCTTGGATGAGTGCAGATCTCTTTGTATTCTTATATGATTTGAATCTGCGAACCTAAAGACATTTGTGAGCCTGGACCACAAAACCAGTGGTCAATTTTTGGAAATTGAGATTTCTACTGAGATTATCTGAAAGCTTTCATTGATGAACAGTTAGTTAGGATAGGACAATATTTGGCTGAGATACAACTATATGTGATAATCTGGAATTTGTGGTCGCAAAAAAATCATAATATTGTGAAAAGTTGTCCAAATAAAGTCCTTAGCATGGCATACACTCACACAAATAATGTAAATGTTGATATATTTACAGTAGGAAACTTACAAAATCTCTTCATGAAGCATGATCTTTACATAATATCCTAAAGATTTCTGGCATCATTTTGACCCATACAAAGTATCTTTACAAATATACCTGTCCAACTTATGACTGGTTTTGTTGTTCAGGGTCACATTTGGTATGTTTGTTTTTGGACTGATTTTTAGTGCAACAACTTCTCTGTTTGTCATGGATAAGGTAATGAAATGAAGTTTTTTAACCATTCCAGTATAATGTAAGTTCACAACATCAACAGATTGATGCGCTAAATCAGCGTCACACATATCAGCGGCAGCGAATGACATCGCAGTACACTCTTAAAAATTAAAGTGGTTAAAAGGTTCTTCACAGTGATGCCATAGAAGAACCTTTATTTTTATTATCAAAGAACCATTTCTTTAATACATTTTGATCATCTGAAAATATGCCGTAGGTTATGCTTAGCCTGATGTGCACCTCGCCAAAAATGTAACAACGTGTCGGTTCTAGGAGGACGTCAAGCGCTGTGATTGGTCCATTAGAATCCCTCCCATCAGGAAAATAAAATCTGTGTCACATTTCTTCATTGGCATTTCCACTTGCGACGGTGAAAACAAAGATGGGCCAAGTTGAGGAGTGATTTAACTCAAACTGCAACAAAAGTCGCTGTTTTACCTCCATCACTGCTCGTTTTCTCAAGTCATACACAATTCTTCTTCTTCATTTGTGAGTTTATTGGCCAAGCTGCTTCTTCTTTGGTGGTTTTATTTCTACTGTGGTTACACGCGTGGATACTGACTACTAGCGGTCTGCATGTGTAAGTGCACACAGAAGTATATATTAACTCTTTCGCCGCCCATTTTTTTAAAAAGTTGCCACCCAGCGCCAGCGTTTTTCATGATTTTCACCAAAGTTTAATGCCTTTCAGAAAATGTTCTTGTTTAAATATATAAACATACAATATACCAAATGAAAGAACAGACCCTCTGCTTTCAAAAAAAAAAAAAAAAAAACAAACGTTTAATCCTACCTTTAATAGTTCTTTTTAAATCAGCTTTTGAATATGGGTAGGTTTCTGTAAAAACATCACATTTTGAGCAAAAAGCTGAGATAATTCAATTTTTGTGACGGACTTTTCATAGAGATCCCATTCAGAGCGATCTTTAAAACAGAAACGGACATGCAGCCGCTTGCCATAGGGCAATACTTCCGGGTTTAAAAAGAAGGGCGCCACCTGGTGGATAATAGCGGTTTTGCAGAAAGCCGGAAAAACTTGTCATTGGCAGGGAAGTGTTTTCTCTTGATTGACGAGATATCTTGTCAATGGCGGCGAAAGAGTTAAAGGTGACATAGAATGATTGAACGGGGTATTTATCATTGTTCTGTGATGTGACATGTAGACAAAATGTTTTTGTTTGGGTCTGTAATGCCTTAGAAGCTTCCTAAAAACCTCTCTCAGATAGCTCTATTAGGGTGGGGGATTTTAAACAAGTGGTTTTGCACCTATTTGGCTCCCCCTACTGGCTTAACTTGCAATCTCATTACTGATTGGCTGACTTTGCTACCACTCAAAAAATGTAGCCAATTATTTTAAAGTGGAGGGGCAGTGAGATGCCTGTGATGTCATTAGCATCAGTTTTTCAGATTGGGCTGTTTTCTGGCTGACATTTCTAAAAGAGGAATTTCTATAGATGTTTAGCATGTTAAGCACTTTTTGTATGTTTGTGAATGCGGGTAGACCACCATTATTCAACAAAGACAAGGTAAAAATGGTTTTTCATTCTCTGTCCCCTTTAAAGTTTCTGTAAAACAGAGTTTCTTCAGATGATAAAGGTGCTTTAAAGAAACATTTAGACAGAAGAGGTTCTTCTATGGCATCATCAAGTTTACCGCAAGAGTGATTTGAAAGCAAACTGAAGTTTAGCAAACCTAATGAACACAAACTGTTGAGTTGATTTATATATGGAGACATCTAACCCATACTGGGAGAGGGAGACACGAGGAGACACTGTGTTGGACGTTACTACTACTACACGTGGTGCTGTGTAGATTAACAAAGTATCAGCACTTAACAGTACTGCTGTCATGATCATTTAATGTCGTCCTGATGTCGTAACGCTGTGCTGATCAATAGGCATAAATAGTAGTTGTTGCCACTCGGTTGGCTTAGGTTATAAAACTTTATTTCTTTACATCATCCATGATGATTTGTGAGTCAAGAGAAGACTTCAGAAGTCAAACACACGATGACTTCTACAGCAGAAAAAGTGGAAACTGAGGATAATGTGAACATTGACAGATGATGGAGGTACGTCCGTTAAAATTGCCAATTTCTCTGGTATCAAATATTATTTGTATGATATTTTAATGCAAAAATCTTTTAATGATTTCAATTGTTTGTTTGCGCCGATGATCAACAGGAAGCAGAAAGCCATCTGTGCCGAGATGTCCTCACAGGATCACAACATTACAGGACGTGCAGACCTCTCGATAACACAAACGATTTCCTGGAGATAGCCGTTTGTCAGAACATCAAACGTGCTCATATCTGCCAGCTTTACTGTAAATCACACCGATCAGACGGATCAGTCCGGTCACCTCGGCCGTCGGCGAGACAGAAGTTGTAGCCCACAGGACTGAAGTACTCGAACACAAACACGGCGATGGCAGAAACCAGCAGCAGCATGACAAACATCATTATCCAGACGTCAGCGCTGAACGGCTCTACAGAGAGAAACATCACACATACGGTCAGTGAAGATGCAGGAGAGGTCCAGAGAAGACCAGGAGAACATCTCACCGAGGAAAGCTGAGGGCGACACCGTGCCGTTGCTACGGGAAACCATGACACTGATGCCCGTCTCTATGAAGGGCACGGAGAAATCGATGACCTCTGACCTTTCCTCATTGATAGTCAACGATCCGACGGCCATGTGTGCGTTCTTCATCACCACCTGCAGACCCAAACACAGAGCTTTTAGGAACTTTAAGCAACAGCCTCTGGTGGATCGGCAACGGCATTCTGGCGTTGTATTGCGCATGCGCGAATTTAACTGCTACTTTGCGACGTACTACTGTAACGGTCTACTAAGGGAAAACAGCTGATTTGCCGTAGTCGCTACAACGTGAGAGATTATGTACATAAATATTATGTTTTATGGCATATGACATTGTAATTGCATCCGTTTATGATTGTACCAAAAGTCTTTTATATAATATGTATTCAAATGTTTTAAATTTAAGCTAATTTTAAAGATTTTTAAGTATTCAACATTTTCAGTATTGCTTAAATCTAGGTTTTTAGACTTATTTACATCATACAAGAGTAAAAAATCTTCTTCTGACAAAAGATTGTCATTTAATGCCAAAAGCAATCCTTCTCTTGCTTTTTTAAATGACATATTTTTGCATCTTAATAAATTAATTAATACCGCGTTGTGCTGTCCTGTTTACGTTTGCTTAGTGATTTTTACGTTCTTGGCTACGGTGGTCTGACAGCTTACTTCCGGTCGCCGTAGCCGTTCCATTCCCAGCTGTTGCTTAAAGTCCCTATTGTTTAAATGACTGCTACACCATCAATCCCTCTTACACCAGAACCCTGCTGTCAGCAAATGAATGACGCCACTTTCCTGCTGATTTACTTTAATGATGTAATGATCTCCCAAACTCACATCTCTCACAACATTCAAAAAACATCTGGAACAACTAATCATCTGTCTCCAGGTCATCATGTGTCTCTAATGATGGGGAAACTTTGAAAGCTGAAAGGACTTCTCATGTTATTGCTTTCCTATGATGATAAATCACTCTGTAGCATGAAAGCATCTGGTATAAATCTAGACGTAAATCAAGAAAATGTTTGGATTTTGGGAAGTTGGAGGCTCACAGTATCTGACCATTTCATTAGTTTTGTATAAAACATGCACTTAAGTACAGCTTCTTGTTAAATGAAGTCATGGAGGCTTATGAAGTGAAGTGTGCATGTGCAAAACAATCACTGATATCTACTGTCTAATATGAAAGACTAAAACAACCCCAGTCTGTAACTAAATGTTGTTTCTTTTGATTCGGGGTTAAATATCAGCTGGATGTGTTTATGTAAGACTTCAGTTGTATTTGATGTGACGTGTGTCTCGCACCTCTCCGACCATCCCGTTCCACGTGCCGTTGATCTTCTTGCCGTGTTTCCCGTTAGTGACGAGGTAAAGATCATAGGTGAACTTCACAGACTTGGCAATCTTCTTCAGAATATCAATGCAGAAACCTTTACAACAGCGCTTGATATACACAGCAGGCTCTCCTGTGTTATTACTGAAAGACAGACAGAGAGAAACCTCTTATAAATGTCATTATTTTCAGCTTTGGAGATGAATATCTGAAGGATTTTTCACACACAAATAACAGAAAATGTGTCTAGGATTTTCTGGGGATCGTTTGATTTTGGTTCGTTCACAATAAAAGTTATTTTCTGAGATCTGTATGTGCATTAACATTCAACAGTTGTCCCGTGGGCCAAAAGTTTGCCCCCGCCAGCAATAATACAGTATCTGGCCCGCACCAGTAACCGGATTATTGTTATAGCGGCTGGTTCTGAAACAGATCTGCTTGACTAAACCTTAGACGAGAGCAGACGGCTGCAGTGAGGAGAGGAGTGAATAAAGACCTCTTAAGTCAGAGTCATGTCAGGATCCTGCCAGATTCATGTTTATTATTTATATCGAGTTCAGTATGGCAGGGTTATGACAGTTTACATGTTTTGTGTAGGAAATGCGTGGTCTCAGTATTGGTTATATTGGACCACAGATATCCTGTGTCTTGTCACTTTTCCCCCGCTCCGTTGTTTGTCTTTATGATTTCATCTTTGTCACCTGTACCCCTCATTGGTTTCTTCCTATTTAAAGTCCTTGTGTTTGTTGTTCTGTGCTCATTCGTTTTGCTTTATTTCTGTGAGAAGTCTTTTGTCTTGGTCCTGTGTCATTCATGTTTAGGCAAGTATCTAGTCTTGTCAAGTGTTTTCTTTAGTCTTGTTATAAGTCATGTTTATTGTTTCAAAGTTTAGTGTCAAGTTATAGTCTTGTTAATAGTTTGGTCTAGTTAGTGTTTGTTTATCTCGTCTAAGTTTTACCCCCTCGTGGGTTTTGTCAGATAAAGTATTTTTTGTTAATAATCCGGTTCTGTCTGCACTTGGGTTCATCCTGTAAATCCTGACAAGACAATTCACCAATCTCGCAGTCCAGTCCACCACAAACGTCAGCAAAGACAGAGACTGTTCATGAAATTGAAATAGACGCAACTGAAATCCCAATAAATGCAAAAATCATTGAAGTTGAACTGTTCATTTCTGGAAAATGCTACTTAGTAAATGTTGTATAAATCTAAGTCTAGTGGTAATACATACAACTTTGTGTTGATGTTGTTGTGTGAAATATAAACAGCCCACAGTACAAATAATTCAGCACCAATAAAAAGATAATTATTTAAAATATAAAGTCATTTGAAAATAAGGGAAATTATTAACCCAACCTCCATTAATGTTGTAATGAAAACATTTTTGGTGCGATGCCAAACTAACTTGCTGACCTCAACTGTAAAGACACACGTGATGTGTCACATAATTGTAAGCGTGCACTTGGTGTTTTTCCAACATTGGCTTGATTTTGACTATAATCACCAAAACCAAGCCACTGCTGTATAAATGAAGCCGTGTGTGCATGCATGTGTGTGTGTGTGTGTGTGTGCATGTGTGTATTCTTACACAGATTTGAGTTGTTTTCTGCAGGGAACCGTGTTCCTCATGCAGGTTCCACTGAGTGGATCCACATCCTCAACGATGACAAACGGTGCCTCCTCCAGTGTAACGATAGATAGATGATCATCATCTCTGCTCTCCGCCCCGGAGTAAAGCTCGAACCGCGGCCACACGTGATACTTCATCGACAGAGAGCCGTTTTCCCACTTACCCACCTGCACACAAACACAACCATTAACGGGACAGCGACAGAGACTCACTCAAGCCTCATTATCACACTTAAAATGTATTAAGGTAAAGTCAAAACCCGGTTTACATCTAACAAACATCTGATTTAACACAACTGCTATAAACATTCAATTGAATACAAAATAATTGTTACTGAATCAATAAAGATCAGAAAATGATCTTAGGCACTAAACATGAATAAAAGCGTCATGTAAATGTGTAAACCATACACGTATAAGATATTCAGTATTTACTCAAACACAGAGGATCATCATTTATCTGGAGATAAAGATCAACTTCACAAGTCAAAATATTAAATGTTATGGAGATATATTCAATATTTACAATGAATATCCATTATTTTGTAGATGCAGGTTAAAACGCCCTTGAGATTGTTAGATCTAGATTAGTATAATCTCTTGACTTCATCAATATTTATTGCATTATATACTATTGTATTTGATCCAAAGTTGTCCTGCCTGCAATTGAAGTATTACAGTTATCTTAATATCCTTTCCTTTTAGATTCTGTTTCTTAAACAAACACGCTTTCACTCCAAACTCATCACATATCACATTTGGTCCAGTGGCGGCCGGTGACTTATTTTTTTCGAGGGCGCACAATGCGAAGTTTGTCACAACATGTATGTAGCCCATCATGTGGTCCCTTTTTTTAAATATGTGTTCTGTGTGTTGAGTGAAGCTATGTGATGTATGTTCACTAATAATTGCATATGTTTTTCATATTTATACGCACACTTGAACTTGTTCTTACGTTAGTTAATTTAGAGTGTTATACATGAGCGCTGTGTGCATGAGGTTGGCAATTAGCATAAAACACCCAAACCAGCTCCATATAAGGGCTTTCCACAGCGCAGCGCCGGTCCACAGAACATTTTAACAAAAGAGCTAGAAAAGAAACGCATGATGATATTTATTACCGGTAATATTCAGTTTTTAGGTTTTGCTGTCGCTGGAGTAAGCCATTATTGTGTGTCCACAAGAGTAACATTTAAGTATTGGAGGTGATAGCAAAGACATTTAGTTAATATGACAGAGATGCACATATGTATCCAAAATAAAACAGACAGGAGATTAATTGATTGATGTTTAGACTTCTCATTACATTTACAACATTCCAATATATCAACATTATTATATACATTATAGGGATGTAACGATTCAGTCGTGGGTCCCGTTAAAAATGCCTGTCTGAAATCGATTCTGAAACGCAAGGCTGCGATTCTTTGTTTCATGCACAGCTTGTGTGTGTACTACGACATTTGGTCAGTAGGAAGTCCTTATCAATCTAAAATCATTATGAGTCGTTTATAACGTGCATTTAAAAAAGCAACACTCGTTAAATAAAAATCATTCAAAATATTCTTTATTATCATGAAAATACCTGAAACAATCTGAAGAACAGCGATATAATAAATATTTCTGTAGACATTTCCTGGAATAGCGTTTGTAATGCTGCTTCTTCTGTGGCACAAAGGGAGTTTCTGCACAAGAGCGCCCCCTGGCGTTCGGATGTGCCGAGATTTTATCGTAATACATTAAAATTCATTCATTGAGAAAACACGCGTTTGCACAGTTAATCGTTACACCCCATAATACATAATTTTTATAGCCTAGTTTTTTATTATAGCGTAAGTGATTATTGCGTACGTGTGGTATTTGTTGTTCTTGAATTTTTTCATACATTTAAAAGACATTTTGATACGAAAGTTTTTATTGAATCATGATATGTTCGTGAAAACGTCCGGACTCAAATTCATGCTTAGTGAATGAGTGTGCAAACATAAATTGCATTCAGAAAATATAGCTGAACTAACATGACGCAAACATTCACTAGACACAGGCCAGCCAATACCATCGTGATGACAAACTCATCACACGTGATCTAAAACACACACAGTTTTCAACAGGGTTCTCTTAAGAAAATAATCCCCGAAACTGACAAAAACATCTAATGAATAAATCTGTTCATTTCAATAAACCCTCTTTGGTTTATAATTTGGCTCAAAATCTCAGGTGGAAATATTCATTTTCACCCCCGTCTTTAATTTATGGGAATATTCATCCATGACATTTCATTTTGAGTCTTTCTTCATCATTTAGAGAGTATCTTTGTTCAACTGAAATGATCAGTTAGAGTATAATGTGATGAAGAAACGTCACATTTCTTATGTAGCTGCGAATAAACACGACTCATCCCCTGACTTACTCGATCCCACTGCCGCTCTTTATCCAGCAGTATGATGACGAGTTTAGGATGCATCTGATATCCGTCCTCACTGAACGACAGATTTCGTCCTTCAAACGTGACGTTCATCAGATACCTGAGAAACACACAGACGATAGCATCAGAAGATCTCTGATCACTCATCATCAATAACACATCTGTCATCCGTCCAATCATGTGTCTGTCTCAATGATCTGTCTGTCTGTCTGAGTAATCTGTCTATCTGTCTTATCCATCCATCTGTGTTTATTGATGTTTTCATCACCTCACTGTCGAGGGTGTTTTTCTGACATATGTAACATGTTGTTATGGCAGCCACA
Organism: Paramisgurnus dabryanus; assembly: GCF_030506205.2. Lineage (NCBI taxonomy): Eukaryota > Metazoa > Chordata > Actinopteri > Cypriniformes > Cobitidae > Paramisgurnus > Paramisgurnus dabryanus. Next base: position 17,061,641 of record NC_133339.1, on the reverse strand, counting down.
ACTGCTGCGGCTTCCAAACTCATCCTCTGTGTTGCCATGGAAACCTTCATCATGAGCGAGCGACCTCTGCGTAAAACAAGCTGTCCTATTTTCCATCTTTTTCTCCCTTGGTTTCTGACATTGAGAAACAGTGTCTCGCACATGATTTGAATGAAATATCTCATTAATAAAAATATATTCATAATTCTTTTCATTGAATAAAAAATGGAATCACTGCGAGTGCGTCTCTTACCTGAGCACTTCGTTGGAATTGCCTGATATTGGGCTCTTCTTGTCCGGAGAGCCGTGACACTCAGACTTTAGCAGCGTGTGTGGACCCCTGTCCATCATCATGGTGGAGGTCGCCGAGGCGATTACAGCCACGCCGTCTCTCACCCGCGCCTCCAGACCATAATCCCACTCGTCATAAGACACAGAGATCATACCTGCAGAGGAGAAACCATGGGATCAGCTGTAGACATACAACTGAGATCGGATGCGTTCGTAAAGAAGAGGAATCTGACATGACGCGTACAGGTGAGGCGACAGCAAACACACTTGTGTCCATGTGTTTTAACGTGAAGTCTGGACTGCCGTGAGGTTACCTGTGGGAAACTCGGGCGGTATATGATCGGCGTCGCCCGCCACCAGAGACGGCACGATCCAGGTATATCCGTAGCCCGTGAGGCCCACCGAATGCGCCACTTCAAAGATAATGTTGGCCTCTTCTTTGGTGGAGTAGAGAAGAATGACGGGACTCTGAAGTTTCTTCAGCTGATTCTGAATCTTTGCGTCTCCATCATCTACAGACATGTCCAACAGCAGAACCTCCTCCAACTCCCAGCCCACGAAACTGTTCTCGATGGTGCTGCGGATCTGCAGGTCAGAGGAGAATCAACACATCTCTCTGTACACTTAACCTTTACCCCTGCTCACATGTTTTAATATGATAATAAACCAAATGAAGATGATTTATGTATCACACCATTAAATCCACAAACTCTGAATCTATATTCATACATTGTGTTTATGGCATAGACCAGGGTTCCTCTTACCCTCGACCTTATCCTGGAGGGCCGGAGCACTACAGAGTTTAGGCCCATCGCTAATCAAACTTACCCACCTGTGATTGGCTAGTGATCATGAAGACCTTGATTAGTTTGCTCAGGTGTGTTTGATCAGGGTTGGAGCTAAAATATGCTGTGCTCCGGCCCTCCAGGGTAAGATTTGGGGAACCCTGGCATAGACCTTACAATATCAACAGTTATATAATGGTGCTTTTTTCACGTTTTGGTTTGTGTCAGGTCGGGTCAGCTCACCTCACTTTGGCGAGTTTAGTATCACTTTGCAGTGGGAGGGATTATAGGCGTGTCGTTATATTTGCACTGTCTACTGCTGTGACATCATACAAGTGAGAGCGTCGTCATACATTCCAATTCTTTTATTTATCAGTCCACCACAAAATTGACCAACACATATAGATGTTTACACATCGCGTTTATCACTAACGTTACCTCTGTCTCACATGACAGTTTCTGTTTAAACACGCGCTCCGCTGAGCCTCATTTAAGTTGAGTTTGGGAACTTATAGCAGAGCACAGATGACAACAAGGTAAAGCTAACATTATAGCGATGACGCTGGTAGTGATGATTCTATCAGTGATCCAGTGTGTTTTTGCGTCACGTTTGGTATCAGCTCGGGTCGCTTGGAATCCCAACCGAGGTGGTACTAAAAAAGTTTCAGGTACTACGTACTGCACCCACTGGGAAAGCTCCCAAAATTAAGCTGACCCGACCCAAACTAAACCAAACTGTGGGGTACTATGCAGAGGAAAAGCACCATAAGAAGACTCTTTGCACGGTTTGGATGCGAAGGTGATCTTTTTCAAATACCTACATTAGCTGTCTACATAGAAAGCAGCTGCAAACTGAAACCGTTCACTAGCTGTGTGTTTCTTTTTAGCTTTTCTGAGCTGGCAAACACGCCAGAAACCTCAAATGCAAAAAAAATAAAAAAAATTGAACATTTTATCTGATGTCCCCTTTAAAGCTCTGTTTGCATACTTTGCATATAGAAACAGTCTGTGTGTGTGTGTGTGTTACCTTGGTAACAAAGTCCTGGTAACCAGGGTAATAAGTGGTAACTATGGAGAAGATGTACCAATCATATTCCTCCATGATGTTGAGCATTACAGACGCCTGCTGCTCAATGGACGGGCCGAACTGAAAGAACATTGAGCTGTCGTCCTGCACACACAAACAGATATTTATTCAAACATTAACCATTGATAATAATATGACAATTTTTACATATTCACAATAAAAGAATATGTAAGTGCAGTGCTGTCTAAAGAGAATGACATGAATAAATGATCTGTGTCTGTACTGAAACTCACTGTCAGGGCTTTCTGCAGACTCACAATCTCTCTCACATGAAGCATTTTTATAACGCGTTGCTCATGTGCGACCTGCAGATTTGGATTTCTCTCTTTGTGAATTTTTTATATGGGGAAACGCTGCGTCCTAACAGCACAATGCGTCTTCACATCCCATCCAACAGCGTATTCAACACATATCTATTGCGGAAAATTACATCTTCATGCTGAAAGTTTATTATTTGCATCCATTTTAAAGTTTTGACAGTTTAAACACAGCAGCCTGTCATCAGTGCACGTGTAGAGTGATCTCTCGCATGTCTTAAAGCTACAGTAACCTAATTCATCTCTGAATAAAATCACTCTCTGCTCTTGACTGAAGAACTGTTAAGTACTTTATATGAATGCGTGTATACAGGGCCGGCTCTGTAAATCTGGGGACCTTAAGCAGGATCATTTTTGGTGCCCTGCCTTGTAGTGAATAATGGAGTATTTCCACCGCAAACCAGCAACTGTATACAATCTAATCCTTACACATTTCATCTGTACCTCTTTTAACATGATTGCATACCATTATTTTACTGCTTATAGAAGTACACTCACTGAAACAGTAAAAGTAAAGATTACAGAGTTTGCCAAATTTCTAGATCTACTTTATTACTGTCTGAATACCTTTAAAACAGTAATACATTCTTTACTCAAATTTACCACAAATCCATTTTGCGTTTGATGTCTTGTATCGATCATCATTCAATAATATTTCAGAGAGGACACAGTGTTTTCTTTAGGTTTAAATGGTCTGGGCGATATTTTATATTTTATTTAATTTTATGATTTAGTGTGTCAAAGCAGTCATGACCAAAAAAAAACGACAAATGACATAATTTGTGATTGTTACTGTAAATGATAAAACTAAGCTTTATATACAATTCCTTAAATGTTAATTTATAACCAGATAAACGCTGAAAGGAATGATTTTATAGACAATACGCTTTATTATTTTACACAGAAATACCTGCTTGCTTACTTTGACAATCTCTGTATTCACTTTAGGTAAAGAAACACCTGATGATTATTTTATTATTTATTTCAGGAATTTATTTTCAATCATTTGAAGCTGAACAACGACTATATATACAGACTGTTAAGTGTTTTATTTTCATTACGTTTAACAGACATAAGCCTTTTTTAAATGCATATTGTATATCTCTTTGCAGAAGAAATGTTTGTTGTGCTTATTTATTTGATTCTCTATTAAAACAATAATATATTTAATTACTGCAAGTAATATAACAAAGGCAACATCTGTGGTTGTTAACAGTGTTAACAGTTACAGTCATCAAAGAGCTCAAATATCAGCTTGAAAAATCGGTATTGGCCCATCATGAAGACAACAAATCGGTACTCTGTATCGGTTGCAAAAATCCTGATAGGAGTATCCCTAATTCCTGGGTCAGAAGATAGATTATACCCATTTTAGTGGGTTGCAAAATGAAAACTTTGTGAACCCCTGCAGTAGATTATATGATAACAGATGTTGATCCTTCATCTTTCAGATCATTTCCTGTTAGAGAAACAACACCTCTGTCTGATCACAGTCAAATTACTGTTTATCTTAAAAAGACAGAAAATAACATCATAGCCCAATAAACATGAGAACAACATGAGAAAACCATACAGATGAGCTAAAACACTGGTGTAGGATGAATCTCACTCTTTCAGTTAGAGATATTTAAATATCAGATTCTGGAAATGAGATTTAAATGTTGGTGTATCCGTCGGGTCGAGAAGAAGATCATTCTAAGCAGATAGTGGAGGAACACAGAGGGAATTTTTAACGGGTGCGGAATAGAACCCTGCGGGAGCGGGACGAGAAAACAGTCCTGCGCAGACCTCTAGTATGAGTGTGTGTGTGCATGTGCGTGTGTGCGTGTTTAACAGATTGTGGCATCTTCACAGCAGGTGGCTTGGCACAGATCTCAGTGTAATTGACTGAGCAGAAATCACACACTCTCATTCAGCTGTTACATCTCTCTCTCTCTCTCTCTCTCTCTCTCTCTCTCTCTCTCTCTCTCTCTCTCTCTCTCTCTCTCTCAATTAAATTTAAAGGAACATTATTGGCATGATTGTGTGTATTTGTGATGTTTTAGCCATAGACTGTAAAAAATATGTACGTAGTGTATATGATGTCACCCATTGGTTTGTGAAGAGCATTTTTGAAGGTTAAAGTAGGCGGTGCCTGCCATTGACTGCCATTACTTCACTATAGAAGCATTATCTCACTATAATAACATTACCCCGCTATAATAACATTACCTCGGTATAATAACATTACCCCGCTGTAATAACATTACCTCACTATAATAACATTACCTCACTATAATAACATTACCTCGCTATAATAACATTACCTCGCTATAATAACATTACCTCGCTATAATAACATTACCCCGCTATAATAACATTTTTTTTTTTTTTTTCGTTTATTTTAGTAGGGACAGATACAAAGAAGAGACATAAATACACTGTAAACAGTCATTTGATGTATGTATCATAGTGTTTTTAGCCGAAGCTAGTTTACAACACTTGTCCCTAGAGGGGCTTTTAGTTAAAAAAGAAGAGAAAAAAAAAAAATAAAGAGAAAAGAAAAAAAAGAAATACAGAACAACATTATTAAAAGTGAAGTAAGAACCAGTTTAAATTAAATACAAAACGAGCAGTATAAATACTAAATATGAGAGCAGTTTTGTTCCTGAATTAGCCACAATTTAGTATGTTTTTTAAAAGTGAAAAACGTTGGAATACATTTCAAGTGGCCTGGCAGAGAATTCCATAATTTCACCCCTTTTATTGAAAAGGCAGTTTGGGCAAATGATGTTCTACGGTAAGGGATAATGCAATTGCCATTTAATGCTGCTCGGGTGGATCTAGTGCAATTTTGCAATTTTGTTATTAGTTTGCAAAGAGGTGGGGGAGCAGTGTTATTTAGGCATTTAAAAACAAATTTAATAAAATGCAAAGAGATAAAATTATCAAAACTTAAAAGCTTATATTTGCTCAAAATTTTGCAATGATGGTACCTTATTCTCTTCTTGTCCAGGATTTTCAATGCTCGATTATAAAGACACTCTATAGAATTAACTGATGACTGGTGAGCTTGGGACCATGTAGTCAAGCCATATGATATATGTGAAAAAATCATAGAGTTTATAAAAATAAAAGCACAATCAAGAGTCAAGCAATTTCGTATCATCCTAAAACAGCCCAAGTTTGCCCTAATGGTTTTACTAATTTTCTTGATATGACTTTTAAAATTCAGTTGATAGTCTATAATTATTCCCAGGTACTTCACTTCAGATACTTGCTCAATAAGCTCCCCATTAATTTGTACATTCAATAGTTGTGTTACAGGTCGTTTTTTAATAGAAAAGCAGACAGAGTTTGTTTTTTTAGCATTTAAAACTAAACAAGATGAGGCCAGCCAAGATGATATTTTGTCTAAGTTGGCATTCAATTTATCAGCCACAATATTAAAAGTATTACCAGATGCATACACCACTGTGTCATATAGATACACACAACATTACCCCGCTATAATAACATTACCCCACTATAATAACATTACCTCACTATAATAACAATACCTCACTATAATAACATTACCTCACTATAATAACATTACCCCGCTACAATAACATTACCTCACTATAATAACATTACCCCACTATAATAACATTACCCCACTATAATAACATTACCTCGCTATAATAACATTACCCCGCTATAATAACATTACCTCACTATAATAACATTACCTCACTACAATAAAATTACCCCACTATAACAACATTACCTCACTATAATAACATTACCTCACTATAATAACATTACCCCAATATCATGACATTACCCCACTAAAATAACATTACCCCACTATAATAACATTACCTCGCTATAATAACATTAGCTCGCTATAATAACATTACCCCGCTATAATAACATTACCTCGCCATAATAACATTACCTCACTATAATAACATTACCTCACTATAATAACATTACCTCGCTATAATAACATTACCTCACTATAATAACATTACCCCACTATAATAACATTACCTCTCTATAATTACATTACCTCACTATAATAACATTACCTCACTATAATAACATTACCCCACTATAATAACATTACCTCGCTATAATAACATTACCTCGCTATAATAACATTACCCCGCTATAATAACATTACCTCGCTATAATAACATTACCTCGCCATAATAACATTACCTCACTATAATAACATTACCCCACTATAATAACATTACCTCTCTATAATTACATTACCTCACTATAATAACATTACCTCACTATAATAACATTACCCCGCTATAATAACATTACCTCGCCATAATAACATTACCTCACTATAATAACATTACCTCACTATAATAACATTACCTCGCTATAATAACATTACCTCACTATAATAACATTACCCCACTATAATAACATTACCTCTCTATAATTACATTACCTCACTATAATAACATTACCTCACTATAATAACATTACCCCACTATAATAACATTACCTCGCTATAATAACATTACCTCGCTATAATAACATTACCCCGCTATAATAACATTACCTCGCTATAATAACATTACCTCGCCATAATAACATTACCTCACTATAATAACATTACCCCACTATAATAACATTACCTCTCTATAATTACATTACCTCACTATAATAACATTACCTCACTATAATAACATTACCTCGCTATAATAACATTACCTCGCTATAATAACATTACCCCGCTATAATAACATTACCTCGCTATAATAACATTACCTCGCCATAATAACATTACCTCACTATAATAACATTACCCCACTATAATAACATTACCTCTCTATAATTACATTACCTCACTATAATAACATTACCCCACTATAATAACATTACCCCACTATAATAACATTACCTCGCCATAATAACATTACCTCACTATAATAACATTACCTCGCTATAATAACATTACCTCGCCATAATAACATTACCTCACTATAATAACATTACCCCACTATAATAACATTACCTCTCTATAATTACATTACCTCACTATAATAACATTACCTCACTATAATAACATTACCCCACTATAATAACATTACCTCGCTATAATAACATTACCTCGCTATAATAACATTACCCCGCTATAATAACATTACCTCGCCATAATAACATTACCTCACTATAATAACATTACCTCACTATAATAACATTACCCCGCTATAATAACATTACCTCGCCATAATAACATTACCTCACTATAATAACATTACCTCACTATAATAACATTACCTCGCTATAATAACATTACCTCACTATAATAACATTACCCCACTATAATAACATTACCTCTCTATAATTACATTACCTCACTATAATAACATTACCTCACTATAATAACATTACCCCACTATAATAACATTACCTCACTATAATAACATTACCCCGCTATAATAACATTACCCCGCTATAATAACATTACCTCACTATAATAACATTACCTCACTATAATAACATTACCTCACTATAATATGATTACCTCACTATAATAACAATACCTCACTATAATAACATTACCTCACTATAATAACATTACCCCGCTACAATAACATTACCTCACTATAATAACATTACCTCACTATAATAACATTACCTCACTATAATAACATTACCCCACTATAATAACATTACCCCACTATAATAACATTACCTCGCTATAATAACATTACCCCGCTATAATAACATTACCTCACTATAATAACATTACCTCACTACAATAAAATTACCCCACTATAACAACATTACCTCACTATAATAACATTACCTCACTATAATAACATTACCTCACTATAATAACATTACCCCAATATCATGACATTACCCCACTAAAATAACATTACCCCACTAAAATAACATTACCTCGCTATAATAACATTACCCCGCTATAATAACATTACCTCGCCATAATAACATTACCTCACTATAATAACATTACCTCACTATAATAACATTACCTCGCTATAATAACATTACCTCACTATAATAACATTACCTCGCTATAATTACATTACCTTGCTATAATAACATTACCCCACTATAATAACATAACCTCGCAATAATTACATTACCTCACTATAATAACATTACCTCGCTATAATAACATTACCCCGCTATAATAACATTACCTCACTATAAAAACATTACCCCACTATAATAACATTACCTCGCTATAATAACATTACCTCACTACAATAAAATTACCCCACTATAACAACATTACCTCACTATAATAACATTACCTCACTATAATAACATTACCTCACTATAATAACATTACCCCAATATCATGACATTACCCCACTAAAATAACATTACCCCACTATAATAACATTACCTCGCTATAATAACATTACCTCGCTATAATAACATTACCCCGCTATAATAACATTACCTCGCCATAATAACATTACCTCACTATAATAACATTACCTCACTATAATAACATTACCCCACTATAATAACATTACCTCGCTATAATAACATTACCTCACTACAATAACATTACCCCACTATAATAACATTACCTCGCTATAATAACATTACCCCACTATAATAACATTACCCCGCTATAATAACATTACCCCGCTATAATAACATTACCTCACTATAATAACATTACCTCGCTATAATTACATTACCTCACTATAATAACATTACCCCACTATAATAACATAACCTCGCAATAATTACATCACCTCGCTATAATAACATTACCCCACTATAATAACATTACCCCGCTATAATAACATTACCCCGCTATAATAACATTACCTCACTATAATAACATTACCTCGCTATAATTACATTACCTCGCTATAATAACATTACCCCACTATAATAACATAACCTCGCAATAATTACATTACCTCACTATAATAACATTACCTCGCTATAATAACATTACCCCGCTATAATAACATTACCTCACTATAATAACATTACCTCACTATAATAACATTACCTCGCTATAATAACATTACCCCGCTGTAATAACATTACCTCGCTATAATAACATTACCCCACTATAATAACATTACCTCGTTATAATAACATTACCTCACTACAATAACATTACCCCACTATAATAACATTACCCCGCTATAATAACATTACCCCACTATAATAACATTACCCCGCTATAATAACATTACCCCGCTATAATAACATTACCTCACTATAATAACATTACCTCTCTATAATTACATTACCTCACTATAATAACATTACCTCACTATAATAACATTACCTCTCTATAATTACATTACCTCACTATAATAACATTACCTCACTATAATAACATTACCTCGCTATAATAACATTACCCCGCTGTAATAACATTACCTCGCTATAATAACATTACCCCACTATAATAACATTACCTCGCTATAATAACATTACCTCACTACAATAACATTACCCCACTATAATAACATTACCCCGCTATAATAACATTACCCCACTATAATAACATTACCCCGCTATAATAACATTACACCGCTATAATAACATTACCTCGCTATAATTACATTACCTCGCTATAATAACATTACCCCACTATAATAACATAACCTCGCAATAATTACATTACCTCACTATAATAACATTACCTCGCTATAATAACATTACCTCGCTATAATAACATTACCCCACTATAATAACATAACCTCGCAATAATTACATTACCTCACTATAATAACATTACCTCGCTATAATAACATTACCCCACTATAATAACATAACCTCGCAATAATTACATTACCTCACTATAATAACATTACCTCACTATAATAACATTAACTCACTATAATAACATTACCTCACTATAATAACATTACCTCTCTATAATTACATTACCTCACTATAATAACATTACCTCACTATAATAACATTACCTCGCTATAATAACATTACCCCGCTGTAATAACATTACCTCGCTATAATAACATTACCCCACTATTATAACATTACCTCGCTATAATAACATTACCTCACTACAATAACATTACCCCACTATAATAACATTACCCCGCTATAATAACATTACCCCACTATAATAACATTACCCCGCTATAATAACATTACCCCGCTATAATAACATTACCTCACTATAATAACATTACCTCGCTATAATTACATTACCTCGCTATAATAACATTACCCCACTATAATAACATAACCTCGCAATAATTACATTACCTCGCCATAATAACATTACCTCGCTATAATAACATTACCCCGCTGTAATAACATTACCTCGCTATAATAACATTACCCCGCTATAATAACATTACCTCACTATAAAAACATTACCCCACTATAATAACATTACCTCGCTATAATAACATTACCTCACTACAATAAAATTACCCCACTATAACAACATTACCTCACTATAATAACATTACCTCACTATAATAACATTACCTCACTATAATAACATTACCCCAATATCATGACATTACCCCACTAAAATAACATTACCCCACTATAATAACATTACCTCGCTATAATAACATTACTTCGCTATAATAACATTACCCCGCTATAATAACATTACCTCGCCATAATAACATTACCTCACTATAATAACATTACCTCACTATAATAACATTACCCCACTATAATAACATTACCTCGCTATAATAACATTACCTCACTACAATAACATTACCCCACTATAATAACATTACCTCGCTATAATAACATTGCCCCACTATAATAACATTACCCCGCTATAATAACATTACCCCGCTATAATAACATTACCTCGCTATAATTACGTTACCTCGCTATAATAACATTACCCCACTATAATAACATAACCTCGCAATAATTACATTACCTCACTATAATAACATTACCTCACTATAATAACATTACCCCGCTATAATAACATTACCTCACTATAATAACATTACCTCGCTATAATAACATTACCCCGCTGTAATAACATTACCTCGCTATAATAACATTACCCCGCTATAATAACATTACCTCACTATAAAAACATTACCTCACTACAATAACATTACCCCACTATAATAACATTACCCCACTATAATAATATTACCTCGCTATAATAACATTACCTCGCTATAATAACATTACCCCGCTGTAATAACATTACCCCACTATAATAACATTACCTCACTATAATAACATTACCTCGCTATAATAACATTACCTCACTATAATAACATTACCTCGCTATAATAACATTACCTCACTATAAAAACATTACCTCACTACAATAACATTACCCCACTATAATAACATTACCCCACTATAATAATATTACCTCGCTATAATAACATTACCTCGCTATAATAACATTACCCCGCTGTAATAACATTACCCCACTATAATAACATTACCTCACTATAATAACATTACCTCGCTATAATAACATTACCTCACTATAATAACATTACCTCGCTATAATAACATTACCCCGCTATAATAACATTACCCCACTATAATAACATTACCCCGCTATAATAACATTACCCCGCTATGAAAAAATCAGTATGTTGCAATACTTTCTTTTTATATGCAAATGATTTGTGAAAGAGAGACAGAGAAGAAGCCCTAAATATGTGTCCTAGTTCTTTGATATTTTAAAGGGGCCACACATGATAGACTGTCACTTTATCTAAACCAGGCCAGAAACAGAGAGGCAGGCAGGGAAAGAGGCAGAAACAGGTGAGTCTCTCTGTCTCTCTCTCTCTCTCTCTCTCTCTCAGAGCTGAATGTCACAGACTGATGGTTGTCACTTCCACACTTCCAGATGTGTAAAAAGTCTGGACTCATGACTATCTGGTCTAAGTGAATCCATGTTGACCTGACAGCAGAACAGCAATCATCCTCCCCTGACCCCTTGAAACGCTGTCTGCTCAACAGTGTCTCCTGAAGGTCCCCTGAGGTCTTTAATCACCACACCTCACCTAAAACACAGCTTCAGATGACTCTGACTGAACCAACACACACAACATCCATCCAACATTTCTATTGTCAAAACACTAGCCAACAGTTGCAAGGTTAGGATTCTGCCTTGGTACTTAACCAGTTAGACTTCTGTGGTCAACCAGTTATGCTGGCCTAAAAATGTCTGCTGACCTCAGTTGGCCTTTCAGCAGGGAAGTGAATACAGTGAGTCGTTTCCTTCTGTAAACCGAAGACCACTAAAACTTCATCTGACATTGTAAAGGTTATGTGTGCGGTTTGCCTCTGGACATCTCGGCGTGGGCTGAGCAGCGGTTTTCAGCTCCACAGTGGCAAGTTTGCGAAGAGCGAGACAAACACTTGAGTGATTTCACAGCCGTTTAAACCGCATGCCCTCAGAGCGTGGGCGCATCTCTGACTCACTGCATTTCCGATGAGGACTAGATGATTTTCGCTCAGTGTCTGCCTTTTCCACAGCTCATCATCCTCTCTGATTGCCGAACACACTCAAACCCCACACACTTTCCCATCATGCCCTTTCAGAGAGCCACAATCTGCTCTCCCATTAAGCTCCCTGAAAAGCAAACAAAGATCAGTAATAGCCTCACCTTAGCAGCCATGATCATGGAGGACCCTCCCTTTATGCCCAATATCGGGATGTGCGTTTGTGCAGAAATGAAGTCCAGGATCTGCGCTATGGCCTCCTGGTCGGTGTCGTCTCCAAACACGACGCCCTGCAGCCAGTGCTCGGTCATCAAATCGCAAATGCTCTTGATGATGCTTTTCGGGTCTGTCTCATTCATAGTGAGCATCTCCACGTTGGGCGCCAGGGGCATGTGAGTAAAATCATCTTTGTCACGGGTCCCGGCGAGCGCCACCTCGCTGGAGTTGCCCACCAACACCACGGCGATGCTCAGGCCCTGCAGCAGCTTCGGTAGCGGCGGATACTGCGCTACGGACGAGGGGATGTAATGAGCCCCGCCCCCACCTCCTCGGTCCCGTCGTGACTGGCAGGCCAGCGGCAGCAGCAATAGGCACACGAGGAAGAGCTGGTACAACGAGGGGCTGGGCAAGTGGCGCGAGGGTGGGGCCATTAGATAAAACCACACCCGCTTTTCCTGAGAGGGTGGTGCTAAGCCACGGTAAGCACAAAGAGACATGATGCAAAAGAGAAAGACAGAAACCTGCAAAAGACAGAAATGACAACATTACAATATATTATTTTAGATAGTTTACTACTATTGGCACTATGACATGATAAAACTGTTCTTTCCTGTCTTTCACTGTTCTCTTTTATCGTTTGTGGATGCCCATCAGAGGCCTTTCACCAGCACATGATGCTCTTTGTGTAGTAGACCATTATGTATGTTTTATGTGACAAAAAAACGTTTGTTATGGAAATGTGAAAAAGAATTTCCCTAAGGGGACAATAAATATATACTACTATACTACTACTTCTACTAACCTCAAGACCATTATCATCCAACTTACATTTTACTGAATTATATTGTCTTAGACATTAGACTGTTGAATGCTTTATTCTAATTGATTGAATTTTTTCACAAGGGTTGATTATTTTCTGTAAAACACACACCTGACCTGTCAAATGTCTTAAAATAACCACCCAAGCAATGTCTGTGGTAAACGTGGTATAAAAGGAATAACTGATTCTAGTCCTTTGAATTGTTTGAAAATAATGCACACTCGCAGTGTAATGCTCCACTTTGCATCGTGCTGCAATCCCATCTTGGGTGTGAATTTTCTGTTCTTTTTTTTTTGAAAAATTCAACGCCCAGTCGTCAGTTATTCTTTACTTATAAAATAATTAACACCACTGACTTCTAAAGCTTAAAAACCATATAGAACCTTTATCTTTTCTGAAAAAAAAATCTAGATCTTTAATGGCTACACCATCACACCCCACAGACAACAATTGGTTAAACTGGTATTTGTGACACACATTAGTAGTGCAAAAGCAAACGGGTTCACACGCTCACAAGGAAATCAATATTTGATGGGTCTTGAAGCACGATATTGCTGTTTATTATGGATGAGATAAACTCTCCCCTGACAAAATAGAGAGTCAGTCCTGGTTCAGGATTAGTACACATTCAATATGTTTAAAAATCTGAGGACATTCACTTATACACATAATAATATATACACTTATATACATATAACAGCATTGTTTCCAAAGCATTCAATGTCATGGGCTTGCCAGACCTTTTGTACCAGATTAAGGTCTGAGTGCATTTGGCAAGACCATGACAGTACTATGTTCTGTGTGGGGACACGTGGAGTCATATTGTGTATGTGGCTTCCACCTGTTCCCACTGTCTTATCGCTGTCATGGTCTTGCCAGACCTTTGGGTAAGATTCAGGTCCGATTTCAGAGGGCAAGATCATGGCAGCATTGTGCTTTGTGTGGGGACACGTGTTTTCACATCATGTATTTGTGGCACGTGTTCCCAGTGTCTTGTCACTTTCACCCTACTCCCTTATGTACTCGTGTCTTGCGTAATTAATTATGTTCACCTGTTCCCCATTGGTGTTGTGTCTTTATAATGCCCTCTCGTTCTCTGTCGTGTGCTCGTTCGTTCGTCCTGATTCAGTGTGTGTTGTTCCCGTCTTCCGGATTACCTGAATCATTTTCAGAGTCTCTTGTTATTTTGTATCCCGTGTTTGTTTCTCAGTTCCGTGTTTCTTCACCTGTGTTCATTACCTGTTTTACCCCCACGTGGGTTTTTGTGTTTGTGTAATAAACCTTCAGTTTATTATTTTATTCGTGTCTGCGTTTGAGTTCTCTTTTGTGTTAATACGTAACATGACATTCAAGCCTGAAGAAGACCCAGTAGGGTCGAAACGTTGCTTCTTTATTAAAATATAAGGTTAAAATATAAAGGGAGTTAAAAGCAGTGTTGCGGACATTAATTTTTTTTTACTTTAATAGTTTATTTTGTGCTGCACCTGCCAGAAGGTGGGATGTGCACACAATTATTTGTTTTAACATGTTTTCAAATTGACACATAGTCAGAAATGATCTGTCAGAACTCTGTGCCTATGATCTCTCAAACATCTCTCATTGGAAAAGCTTCTGTTGTTGACAATCTGTGGTTGGCTGTGTTTCTGTCATACTGAAAAACAACTGGAGGAGGTCAGTAGGAGGGCAGGGTTAGGTGGACAAGGCTCTTTCATTGAAAAATGTGAAGGATGAGGATGATTTGCAGAGCAGGTTCTTTAAAACAAGGAGGTTCTTCGGGAGGACAAACACGAGAGGAGGCGCATCAGGAGGACAAACACGAGAGGACGTTCTTAAGGAGGACAAACACGAGAGGAGGTGCATCGGGAGGACAAACACGAGAGGAGGTGCATCGGGAGGAAAAACACGAGAGGAGGTTCATCGGGAGGACAAACACGAGAGGAGGTTCATCGGGAGGACAAACACGAGAGGAGGTTCATCGGGAGGACAAACACGAGAGGAGGTTCATCAGGAGGACAAACACGAGAGGAGGTTCATTGGGAGGACAAACACGAGAGGAGGTTAATCAGAAGACAAACATGAGAGGAGGCTCTTTAGGAGGACAAACACAAGAGGAGGTTAATCAGGAGGACAAACACGAGAGGAGGTTCATCAGGAGGACAAACACGAGAGGAGGTTCATCTGAAGGACAAACACGAGAGGAGGTTTATCAGGAGGACAAACACGAGAGGAGGCTCTTCGGGAGGACAAACACAAGAGGAGGTTCTTTAGGGAGGCAGATTAAATGACATATGGAGGGAAGAGAATAAAGTAGAAGAGTGAAACACAACAGAAGAGTGAAAAGCATTTACCATGCAGAGAGTGACACGACATTCAAGCCTGAAGAAGACCCAGTAGGGTCGAAACGTTGCTTCTTTATTAAAATATAAGGTTAAAATATAAAGGGAGTTAAAAGCAGTGTTGCGGACATTAATTTTTTTTTACTTTAATAGTTTATTTTGTGCTGCACCTGCCAGAAGGTGGGATGTGCACACAATTATTTGTTTTAACATGTTTTCAAATTGACACATAGTCAGAAATGATCTGTCAGAACTCTGTGCCTATGATCTCTCAAACATCTCTCATTGGAAAAGCTTCTGTTGTTGACAATCTGTGGTTGGCTGTGTTTCTGTCATACTGAAAAACAACTGGAGGAGGTCAGTAGGAGGGCAGGGTTAGGTGGACAAGGCTCTTTCATTGAAAAATGTGAAGGATGAGGATGATTTGCAGAGCAGGTTCTTTAAAACAAGGAGGTTCTTCGGGAGGACAAACACGAGAGGAGGCGCATCAGGAGGACAAACACGAGAGGACGTTCTTAAGGAGGACAAACACGAGAGGAGGTGCATCGGGAGGACAAACACGAGAGGAGGTGCATCGGGAGGAAAAACACAAGAGGAGGTTCATCGGGAGGACAAACACGAGAGGAGGTTCATCGGGAGGACAAACACGAGAGGAGGTTCATCGGGAGGACAAACACGAGAGGAGGTTCATCAGGAGGACAAACACGAGAGGAGGTTCATTGGGAGGACAAACACGAGAGGAGGTTAATCAGAAGACAAACATGAGAGGAGGCTCTTTAGGAGGACAAACACAAGAGGAGGTTCATCAGGAGGACAAACACGAGAGGAGGTTTATCAGGAGGACAAACACGAGAGGAGGCTCTTCAGGAAGACCAATAAGAGAGGAGGTTCATCAGGCGGACAAACACGAGAGGAGGCTCTTCGGGAGGACAAACACAAGAGGAGGTTCTTTAGGGAGGCAGATTAAATGACATATGGAGGGAAGAGAATAAAGTAGAAGAGTGAAACACAACAGAAGAGTGAAAAGCATTTACCATGCAGAGAGTGACACATAGTTCAGAGATCTGAGTTTGCACTTCTCTTGGCCACTCTGTTTCCATAGCAACTATTAAAATAGATCTCTCAATACAGCTGATGGCCTGACACACAGAAAGATTTGTGTGATATACTCACAGTGCCCTCCATTTGCAGCAGCCACTCACGTCACTGTAATTAGCATAATTATGTCTCTTTATGAAACCCTCTCGTTCTGAACACACACACAGGCAAGCGCGCGCACAAACACACACACAGACCCACACACATACACACACGCGCAATCACACACACAGGCACACAGACAGACACGGACAGAAACCCACACACATAGACACACACACAGACACACACATAGACACACACACAGACACACATATAGACACACACACAGACACACGCAAGCACACACACACATGTACGCGCACACACACAAGCACACACCTGGCTGTAATCAGTGAGATGAAATTGATTGATTGATGCTTTTTACAGATTACAGCTTCAGCTAATGCTGCTATTTCAGGAGAACATTACATGAATGAGGATTATGTGTGTGTGTGTGTGTGTGTGTGTGTGTGTGTGTGTCACACATTGAACATCTGTTGAATGAATTTCACCTTATTATTCATGATACTCTTATTAATTCTACACAGACTGAAACTTTGATTACAGAATACAGATAAGAAACATTTCTGCATGCACTGTATAGCAGTGTTTACACAACTCCACCCACTCACGCGACTCCACCCACAGCGTTCACACGACTCCACCCACAGCGTTTACAAGACCCCACCCACAGCGTTTACATGACTCCACCCACAGCGTTTACACAACTCCACCCACAGCGTTTACATGACTCCACCCACAGCGTTTACACGACTCCACCCACAGCGTTTACACGACTCCACCCACAGCATTTACATGACTCCACCCACAGCGTTTACACAACTCCACCCACAGCGTTTACATGACTCTACCCCCAGCGTTCACACGACTCCACCCACAGTGTTTACATGACTCCACCCACAGCCTTTACATGACTCTATCCACAGCGTTCACACAACTCCACCCACAGCGTTCACGCGACTCCACCCACAGCGTTCACGCGACTCCACCCACAGCGTTCACGCAACTCCACCCACAGCGTTCACACGACTCCACCCACAGCGTTTACAAGACCCCACCCACAGCGTTTACATGACTCCACCCACAGCGTTTACACAACTCCACCCACAGCGTTTACATGACTCCACCCACAGCGTTTACACGACTCCACCCACAGCGTTTACACGACTCCACCCACAGCATTTACACGACTCCACCCACAGCGTTTACACAACTCCACCCACAGCGTTTACATGACTCTACCCCCAGCGTTCACACGACTCCACCCACAGTGTTTACATGACTCCACCCACAGCCTTTACATGACTCTATCCACAGCGTTCACACAACTCCACCCACAGCGTTCACGCGACTCCACCCACAGCGTTCACGCGACTCCACCCACAGCGTTCACGCGACTCCACCCACAGCGTTCACGCGACTCCACCCACAGCGTTCACGCAACTCCACCCACAGCGTTCACACGACTCCACCCACAGCGTTCACAAGACCCCACCCACAGCGTTTACATGACTCCACCCACAGCGTTCACGCGACTCCACCCACAGCGTTCACGCAACTCCACCCACAGCGTTCACACGACTCCACCCACAGCGTTTACAAGACCCCACCCACAGCGTTTACATGACTCCACCCACAGCGTTTACACAACTCCACCCACAGCGTTTACATGACTCCACCCACAGCGTTTACACGACTCCACCCACAGCGTTTACACGACTCCACCCACAGCATTTACATGACTCCACCCACAGCGTTTACACAACTCCACCCACAGCGTTTACATGACTCTACCCCCAGCGTTCACACGACTCCACCCACAGTGTTTACATGACTCCACCCACAGCCTTTACATGACTCTATCCACAGCGTTCACACAACTCCACCCACAGCGTTCACGCGACTCCACCCACAGCGTTCACGCGACTCCACCCACAGCGTTCACACAACTCCACCCACAGCGTTCACACGACTCCACCCACAGCGTTCACAAGACCCCACCCACAGCGTTTACATGACTCCACCCACAGCGTTTACACAACTCCACCCACAGCGTTTACATGACTCCACCCACAGCGTTTACACGACTCCACCCACAGCGTTTACACGACTCCACCCACAGCATTTACATGACTCCACCCACAGCGTTTACACAACTCCACCCACAGCGTTTACATGACTCTACCCCCAGCGTTCACACGACTCCACCCACAGTGTTTACATGACTCCACCCACAGCCTTTACATGACTCTATCCACAGCGTTCACACAACTCCACCCACAGCGTTCACGCGACTCCACCCACAGCGTTCACGCGACTCCACCCACAGCGTTCACGCGACTCCACCCACAGCGTTCACGCGACTCCACCCACAGCGTTCACACGACTCCACCCACAGCGTTTACAAGACCCCACCCACAGCGTTTACATGACTCCACCCACAGCGTTTACACAACTCCACCCACAGCGTTTACACGACTCCACCCACAGCGTTTACACGACTCCACCCACAGCGTTTACACGACTCCACCCACAGCGTTTACACGACTCCAACCACAGCATTTACATGACTCCACCCACAGCGTTTACACAACTCCACCCACAGCGTTTACATGACTCTACCCCCAGCGTTCACACGACTCCACCCACAGTGTTTACACGACTCCACCCACAGCCTTTACATGACTCTATCCACAGCGTTCACACAACTCCACCCACAGCGTTCACGCGACTCCACCCACAGCGTTCACGCGACTCCACCCACAGCGTTCACGCGACTCCACCCACAGCGTTCACGCAACTCCACCCACAGCGTTCACACGACTCCACCCACAGCGTTTACAAGACCCCACCCACAGCGTTTACATGACTCCACCCACAGCGTTTACACAACTCCACCCACAGCGTTTACATGACTCCACCCACAGCGTTTACACGACTCCACCCACAGCGTTTACACGACTCCACCCACAGCATTTACACGACTCCACCCACAGCGTTTACACAACTCCACCCACAGCGTTTACATGACTCTACCCCCAGCGTTCACACGACTCCACCCACAGTGTTTACATGACTCCACCCACAGCCTTTACATGACTCTATCCACAGCGTTCACACAACTCCACCCACAGCGTTCACGCGACTCCACCCACAGCGTTCACGCGACTCCACCCACAGCGTTCACGCAACTCCACCCACAGCGTTCACACGACTCCACCCACAGCGTTTACAAGACCCCACCCACAGCGTTTACATGACTCCACCCACAGCGTTTACACAACTCCACCCACAGCGTTTACATGACTCCACCCACAGCGTTTACACGACTCCACCCACAGCGTTTACACGACTCCACCCACAGCATTTACATGACTCCACCCACAGCGTTTACACAACTCCACCCACAGCGTTTACATGACTCTACCCCCAGCGTTCACACGACTCCACCCACAGTGTTTACATGACTCCACCCACAGCCTTTACATGACTCTATCCACAGCGTTCACACAACTCCACCCACAGCGTTCACGCGACTCCACCCACAGCGTTCACGCGACTCCACCCACAGCGTTCACGCGACTCCACCCACAGCGTTCACGCGACTCCACCCACAGCGTTCACGCAACTCCACCCACAGCGTTCACACGACTCCACCCACAGCGTTTACAAGACCCCACCCACAGCGTTTACATGACTCCACCCACAGCGTTCACGCGACTCCACCCACAGCGTTCACGCAACTCCACCCACAGCGTTCACACGACTCCACCCACAGCGTTTACAAGACCCCACCCACAGCGTTTACATGACTCCACCCACAGCGTTTACACAACTCCACCCACAGCGTTTACATGACTCCACCCACAGCGTTTACATGACTCCACCCACAGCGTTTACACGACTCCACCCACAGCGTTTACACGACTCCACCCACAGCATTTACATGACTCCACCCACAGCGTTTACACAACTCCACCCACAGCGTTTACATGACTCTACCCCCAGCGTTCACACGACTCCACCCACAGTGTTTACATGACTCCACCCACAGCCTTTACATGACTCTATCCACAGCGTTCACACAACTCCACCCACAGCGTTCACGCGACTCCACCCACAGCGTTCACGCGACTCCACCCACAGCGTTCACACAACTCCACCCACAGCGTTCACACGACTCCACCCACAGCGTTTACAAGACCCCACCCACAGCGTTTACATGACTCCACCCACAGCGTTTACACAACTCCACCCACAGCGTTTACATGACTCCACCCACAGCGTTTACACGACTCCACCCACAGCGTTTACACGACTCCACCCACAGCATTTACATGACTCCACCCACAGCGTTTACACAACTCCACCCACAGCGTTTACATGACTCTACCCCCAGCGTTCACACGACTCCACCCACAGTGTTTACATGACTCCACCCACAGCCTTTACATGACTCTATCCACAGCGTTCACACAACTCCACCCACAGCGTTCACGCGACTCCACCCACAGCGTTCACGCGACTCCACCCACAGCGTTCACGCGACTCCACCCACAGCGTTCACGCAACTCCACCCACAGCGTTCACGCAACTCCACCCACAGCGTTCACACGACTCCACCCACAGCGTTTACAAGACCCCACCCACAGCGTTTACACGACTCCACCCACAGCGTTTACATGACTCCACCCACAGCGTTTACACGACTCCACCCACAGCGTTTACACGACTCCACCCACAGCATTTACATGACTCCACCCACAGCGTTTACACAACTCCACCCACAGCGTTTACATGACTCTACCCCCAGCGTTCACACGACTCCACCCACAGTGTTTATACGACTCCACCCACAGCCTTTACATGACTCTATCCACAGCGTTCACACAACTCCACCCACAGCGTTCACGCGACTCCACCCACAGCGTTCACGCGACTCCACCCACAGCGTTCACGCAACTCCACCCACAGCGTTCACACGACTCCACCCACAGCGTTTACAAGACCCCACCCACAGTGTTTACATGACTCCACCCACAGCGTTTACACAACTCCACCCACAGCGTTTACATGACTCCACCCACAGCGTTTACACGACTCCACCCACAGCGTTTACACGACTCCACCCACAGCATTTACATGACTCCACCCACAGCGTTTACACAACTCCACCCACAGCGTTTACATGACTCTACCCCCAGCGTTCACACGACTCCACCCACAGTGTTTACATGACTCCACCCACAGCCTTTACATGACTCTATCCACAGCGTTCACACAACTCCACCCACAGCGTTCACGCGACTCCACCCACAGCGCTCACGCGACTCCACCCACAGCGTTTACATGACTCCACCCACAGCATTTACATGACTCCACCCACAGCGTTTACATGACTCCACCCACAGCGTTTACATGACTCCACCCACAGAAATGACATGAGCAATGCATCACTTAAAATCATCACTAATCTATCAGAATCAATATTTAACAGAATAAAAGTTGGAAGTGTTTCCAGACATGATGCTCCTATTATATGATCTGTGAAAACTCTCTGAATCATAAACAGTGAGAACTGAGCTCTTTTCTCTCATTTCTCGCATTTCATTCAAAGGTTACATGACACACTCACAACATTGAATTCCTTATTAAAGGCACATGTGTGCTGCTTGCTTATATGGTAACTTATCAATCATTTGTCAAATTCAAGAAGGTCTGCAGTACATTGACATTCATTCAGTGAGCAGATAAATTTAAAAGAGGAGCATGGTGAGCACCAATACTCACAGTAAAGACACTTTATCCAGTAGTATCTCAACAAAAAAACAACACCAAAAAAGAAAAAGCACAGATTGCTCGAGTCTGTGTAACCCTGTGTTAGTTTGTGCCCCGCTCACCCTTATACTAATGCCTGCTTTCTCTTTTGTAAACCTGTATATTTATAATTCTTTATATTTTTTTTATTTCTTACATTTTTCTTAATTATTGTATTGCTGTTGTTACTAGCATTACAGAACATTGATCCAAAAAAATTACCAGTGTGTCTTCTGCAGTGGCGGTCAAAATATGTGTTTGGTGCATCATGCTTGCACATGAGATTTAGCGAGTATCTGGCAAACGAGTGCATCTCTTTTATCATAAACCCTTTAGCAGGCATGTGTTTTTTGTGATGCACGTGGTTCACATGATGCAAAAGAAGTCACTGTCAGTTTGGGTGAAAGCAAACATGTCCAGTAATTGGTTCTGGGATCTCTTCTGTAAGGAGGACCTAGTAACATTTCCAAAACACTTCCTGTTTGAAAAAGCAGTAACAATGCGCCGTAAGGGGCGTGCTGTAGTGAGGACTGAGGATGCATGTGTCGTCGCAACAAGTAGTTAGGGTTCAGCTCTTTGACACAGGGATTTAAACGCAGATCAACATTCATGACAAGAAATGTCTTCAAACTGGACTGAAGCAGAGATCAGGGAGCTTAACGTTTTCTAAAAATCCGGCAAGTGCACAATGACAAATACAATAAAGGTCACGTGAGTGTTTTTATGGGATACATCTTTTCACAATAGACGTCTTTATGTAGCGTGAGCAGTGTTGGGTAAGTTACTCAAAAAAAGTAATTAATTACTAGTTACTAATTACATCTTCAATCATGTAATTAGATTACATTACAAATTACTCTCTCCAAAAAGTATTTAATTACTTATTACTAATGACTTTCTAAATCCTATTTAGTACTTGATACAAGGATAGGCTTAAAATGGCTTGAAGAAATAATATATAAAAGTACATCAATTATTCTGGTCCCACTTTAGGGTCCAATTCTCTCTATTAACTAACTATTAACTACTTTTGCCTCAATATACTCCAACTACTGCTTATTAATACTAAAGAAGTTGTTAATTTTAAGTATTGGTAGAAATGGGGAGGGTTAAGGATGTAGAATAATGTTTTGCAGAATCAGGCATTAATATGTGTTATTAAGTATTAATAAACAGCCAACATCTCATTATTTTTAATGCTAATAATCAACCAGTTAATAATGAGAATTGTAAACTAAAACCATGTTAAATCCACTATTGTATTATAGTATGCATACTTGTTTTACAGTCCATACACAGTATTTAGTTACTTCAGAAGTAACTGTTATTAAATTACAAGAAAAATAAGAGTAATCCCTTACTTTACTTTTTTAGGGGAAAAGTAATTAAATTACAGTAAGTAATTACTTAGTAACTAGTTACACCCAACACTGAGCGTGAGTCATATGCACAGATTCCAGAAAATCACTGTCAGTGTGAAAGACAAATCCCCCCCCCACACACACACGCACGCACGCGCACACACACACACACACACACACACACACACACACACACACACACACACACACACACACACACACACACACACACACACACACACACATACTGTCTGTGAAGAAGACTCAAGATAAATTATATGTACATATAAACCTGCAGTAATTGACAATAAAGCCCAGCAGTCAGTAAACGAAAGCTTAATAATGTTGACAGCAACTAACCGAAGTGGCCAAACCCTGACAGCTTGATATAATCTAACAGCAATGACAAAACAAAGACAGAACTGTGTGGATTTAGCACAGATTATCACAGATTACTGTGTGCGTGTGTGTGTGTGTGTGTGTGTGTTTGTCTCACCTTGTGTGTTTGCAGCTGAAATCTCACTCCTCCATCTCAGATACCACATGATGTTGTAGCGCTCTCATACCCTACTGCACAAACACACACACATACACACGCACACGCACACACACACACAGACACACATCACATCACATCAGTATTGTGGGAAAATCCTTTTAAATCATTGTTTGTTTTTTATGAATTATTATCATGTATCTGTTCATCTCACTATGAAAGAAATAAGTAAGGTAATGAAGCTATAAGATGACTTTTGTGTCTTTGTTTCATTGGGTGAGTCGGTGCCCATTAGTTAATGGCTGATCCAAGGGTATCAACAATATGATAATTACAGTGTGGTATACGGATGTAAGGTTTTGTATAGTAGAGGTAAAGATGAGCTGCTGATGGTGATGATTTCTGCACCTGTGGTCACTGATAACAGTCCTCTCAGTCACAGTCACACCGTCTCTGTGCTTCTGTCGATCTGTTTCTCCTCTCATCTGATGATCTTTAGCGTCTTGGTTTCACAACATCTGTAAAGAAAGACAAGATCTTTTAAAGATACTACACATGTTGTTTAAATCCTAACTCACAGTTTGTCATGATGTCACTCTACACCAGTGATTCCCAACCGGGGGTACGCGTACCCCAGGGGGTACGTGAAGAGTTTCCAGGGGGTACGCGAAAAGATTTACATTTTGCTTTGATCTCATTTACTTTTAATAAAAATGTCTTTCGTTTGTCCAGTCATTTACATAAGATTGATTTTTGTGAGGAAAGCATTGTAAAAAGGACAACTTTGTAATTTTAATCTTATCATTAATATAATTAGCTGTCAAGAGTAATGCGCTGCATGATCCAAAACGCAATAGCGATGTCCTGAATAGTTTCTAAAGACAAAGTTTATTAACTATAAATAATGATCAAATAATGCTATAATATTCATTCCCGCTGCCATTGCATTTTCAATTCATGCAAAAAAAACTTTTGCATTGTTTTTGGCTAACATATTTTGTCCCGTATGATGTCTTTTGTATTTATAGTGAATGTCTTAACGCATTTTGTTTCTCTTTATATTTGAACAGAATAATTTAACTTATTTGCACACTTTAATTATCAGTAACTTAAATTGAGATTTTAGTAAATTTAGGGCATTTACTAAAAAGGACGTGAGAGCTCAATTCCAAATAAGCGCCGGGGTGGAAAATTTGCGTGTGATTTACTACAAAGGCGCAAATAAAATACACAGGCACAATAATGACATATGCACATTTCTATAATGACCATTGCAATCTACTAAGAGCAGCGCAAATTAGTACAGGGTCGCAAATAAGAGACATCGGCAGGACATCGCAATGAAAATGCGGACTGCGGAGTGTGAAATTCCTGCTAAGTAAAAGTACACTAAGAACCGGAGGATGAAAGATGAAGGGTAAAAGAAGTTTTAAAACACCTGATTTGACTTCTCCTCGTGACTTCACCTCCTCTTTTCTCCAGCAAATTAAACATAGCATGGCTTGGCAAACTATATATATTTTTTTAAAGTATGTTCCTCTGGCAAAATGTAATACTCTCATCGCATTAATGTTGCTTCTAAAAGGAAAACTTCCACAAATGCATATGCAATAAGGATGCAAAAATAACACCTTTTCAGAGCTAAATATCTACTGCATGTCTTAAGTACAGTCGTTATTTAACGCCAAAATGATGGTTTGCGCATAACGTGCAAGCTGTTAGTAAATCTGGCCCTTAAAGGGGTAATATGATGAAATTTTTTAATTTGTAAAATAAGTCTTTGGCGTATCCAGAGTCCATATGTGAAGTTTTATTTAATAACACCCTACAGATAATTAATTATAGCATGTCAAAATTGCCAATTTGTAGGCCTGAGCAAAATGTGCCGTTTTTGGGTATGTCTTTTAAAATGCAAATGAGCTGATAAAATGCAAACAATAATAGTGGTTTGTTGAAAAAAAAAACATGCTACATCAGTCAGTGCTTTTTACTTTAATGTTTAAAATTAATTAATAATTAATTAATTAATATTACTAATTATTTGTCTTTAAAACACAACTTTGGTTTAGTTTCGATGAAGGGGTACTTGAGCCTTACTGATAGGGCTGTGGGGGTACTTGGGGCTTAAAAGGTTGGGAACCACTGCTCTACACTACACGTCTCCGCCTCCTACATTCTAAAAGAAGCAAAACCAGCGGCTAAAATCAGACACTTGAATATACATTTACTCGTTCTTATGTGTGACCCTGTCTGTGAGAACTCATTTATTGTTTTCTATATAAACTCATAATTTAAAGAATAAACTTGTGAAAAATATAACATTGATATCTTTAAAATTGACTAATTAAGTAAGATAAAATTAAACTTTAATGATCTTAATATTATCATTAGAATATCACTAGATAGGGGCTAGGGAATAACTCATAAGCTTTACATTGGGGTGAATGTAGTCTGATTTTTCTTTAGTGTCACGCATGATTCAGTCTAGCGGTCCAAACACTTTACATGCAAGGTAAAAGAATCATCCATGTGATGTGTGGATGGACTAAGAAAT
The DNA here is from genome assembly GCF_030506205.2 of Paramisgurnus dabryanus. Taxonomy (NCBI): domain Eukaryota; kingdom Metazoa; phylum Chordata; class Actinopteri; order Cypriniformes; family Cobitidae; genus Paramisgurnus; species Paramisgurnus dabryanus. Next base: position 17,033,996 of record NC_133339.1, on the reverse strand, counting down.
AAGGAACTAAAACTCATTCATATAATGTAGTTGTCTCTTCCTACTGTATATTCTGTGGTGGGCCACATTGATTTTAATATTAATCTCATAATGATCTTCACTACATGAAGTCAAGCAACAGAAGTTAAGTGACAAAATGTCTTGCATGTCCCTTTCATCCTTTGCCGGCTCGCTTTTATTAAAAATGATTCCCACTTGATTAAGCAGCACTAGACCATTGATGAGCAGGTGATGAGAGTCTAGCAGTTATAAACAGGTGTGAATGTGATGCTATCAGTGACTATACTACACATGAAACTCACATAACACGCACTGTGTTTCTGCTCATCTCCTATAGACTAATATTACATCCTTCACATCTCTGAAGAGATTTATAAAAGACAGATCAGCTGTACTGCTATTTTCCCAGAAAAACCCAAACTCCTGGAGGCGTACCCATAGACTGTAAAAAAAGATGGACGTAGTGTCCGTGACGTCACCCATAGGTTTCTGAAGATCCTTTTTGAAGCTTAAAGTAGGCAGTGTCTGCCGTCGCCATCTTGGCCGCGCGGACGTGGGTGATGCAGATGTGTCTGGTTGCTGAAACCACGCCCGCCTATCTCAACTTCAGTGACAGCAGTGGCTGTTCATCCCTTAATAATGCAGAATTTTAAATCTTACCGGTAATATAATTTAAACGGATGAGTTTCAAAAAAATTCACCCCCTCACAGTTGTCATGAAGGGCAAAAATAGCTAAACAGACCAAAAACACTTTTTTGTACCAGGGTCTAAACATATAATTTTCTACTGTAAAGTTGGGCATTTTAACATGGAGGTCTATGGGAATTGAATCCCTTTTGGAGCCAGACTCAAGCGGCCAGTCGATGAATTGCAGTTTAAATCACTTCTGTATTGGCTTCATCATTGAGATGGGAAGGTTGCCCCTTGGCCGTACCGTATGCGGGGAGAGTCACAAGCAAGCAACATAGACAAAACAATATCCCACTATCTCCGGATAACTTATGATTCACTACATGTCCCAGCGTTAAACAAACACACACACACATCTCCACTGCTACCCCGGATAAACAAACTATATCCAAACTATCCATTGCCTCCATAAGGCTGGGTTCTTTGGGAAGCTGAACAAGCTTAAATTTCGCTGACAAACAACAACACACTTCTTTGGTGACGTTGATTTTGTGTCAGCTCTTGGTTGCTGTGTGTGTGTGCGGTATTCCGGTTAAAATGCCCATATAAGGACTTCCACTGGACTTAAAGCAAGACTGTCGCGCATGAATCTCTCATGTTCAAAAAAAACTTTCCGAAATTTGTATGAATCTTGGCGAAGGGCAATCGGCACAGAAATACTTTGTTATACATCCAACTGCTTTTTCTGATGTTCAGCATGAAGAATCCAACTCTTAAACTGCATTAATAAGTCAGAAGAATGCATGAAATAGCATTAAAAACAATATCAGCTTCTCACAACATTTAAATGACAAGGTAATCTCAGTGTAAGGACCAAATCTTCAAACAATTTTGATATTTTTGGCCCCAATAAGGACACAAGTTTGTAAATGAAACACAATGATGTTTATTTGAAAATAGCAGAAAGTTTTCTATGAGGAATAGGTTTAGGAGATAAAGTAATCAGTGATTTGTATTAAAATAAAGTTTAATAGAGATTATGTTGTTACAGAATTAACATAATTAATGTTTATGTGCATGCAGTGCTATTTGTCTTCTCTTCTACTCATCAGTGATGTTTTGAATGTCTAACCGTTTGTGATGATCTTCTCCTCACTGTTTTCAGCACAGATTCGATCATATGATCCTCTCTGTGAAAGCGGAGCACCCTGTGCGTGCATTGAAGCGGCTCATGACACTGACTTTATTCACCTCAATGGAAAGCATATTTACACTGTCTGAATCATTTCTTGTCCCCTACATAGTGCACTATATCCCAAAAACTAGTAAATAAATGAACTCATGTCTCATCTCAGGTGCATATGATTTCAATGTAGGGGAGGGGAAGCATTTGATTGGACAGGGAATTTAATGAGAAGCTAAAGTGTAGGATGATGTCAGAAAAATTATTGCAAAAAAGACTTTTTAGCACACATGCCAAACCGCAAGTTTTGAATGCTTATATCTTCTGTATGAGGATTTTGTCAGCGTTTTGGACCATACCAGTTATATTTATGATTAAGCCTTTCATGGGGACTTTAAATTATTAAGTCAGCAACAATCAAACAACAACACAAGCAAGCGCATAAGACAACATTAAACCACACAGTTAACACAACAAAATCTCACTTTCAAAAAACCCTGACAACACACAAACATCACTTCTTCTCATCTCTATCAGCTGTACAACACATTTAATTTCTGACTCTTTTCGAGTTTGGCACATTTTGCAATATTAAGCTCAATCAGGGTTTAGATTATCGTTTGTTTTTCTCACATGGAAATCACATCTGATTTGTTCACTGATGCAGGAGAGTCATTAACAATAAAGTATATTTCCAGATACTCTGCTGTATTGTATTAAACATGATAATGGTTCATTTCTAAGTGGAACGAAAAAATTTTTTACCCAAATGTGTAAAATATTGTTTTATATATGTTTGTTAGTGTATAAAGGAGAGTGTGCCCAGCTCAAGAATCAGCCAAAGATTTATTGCTGACAAACTCAAGGTAGACTCCAATTACTATAATCTATAGGGCTGCAACTAATCATACTTTTCATAATCCATTAATCGTGCCGTTATTTACAGATTAATCAAATAATTGGGCGGTTATTTTCAGATAAAATAATCAGGCAGTTATTTTCAGACTTATCAAATAATCGGAAGGTTATTTTCAGACTCGGGCTGGGCAATGTGGCAAAAATTTAAAGCTATATTTTTTTCAGAACATTTTTCAGAACTGCACTAAAGGAAAGTTATCAACATAATATTCCTTTCTATAGTATAAATATAAAAGGAATTCACTTTTTTTAAATATCTATGCAGAAATTGCATTGTTTAGAAATATAATGGTAGCCTAAATCTGAAAACAACTTCAACTTCAACTTATTTATTTATAAAGCACATTTTCATGCAACTATGTTGCCCAAAGTGCTGTACAAAATTAAAAATCATAAGCACACTTTATATAGCACACACAAACTAAGCGACATAGAAACATTAGACCAATAACAAGTACAAGGAATAAAACATTTTAAACACATAATACATTTACAGACAACCCAATAAAAACCAGCAATCACTCCTCTTCAAAAGCCAAGCTAAAAAGATAGGTTTTTAGCTGGGATATAAAGATCACTAATGATGGCGCCTGACGGATGTACATTGGTAGACTATTCCACATTTTGGGGGCTATAACGGAGAATGCCCGATCCCCTTTTGCCTTCTTTTTGGATGAACAATCAACATCAACTGGTTTGCAGATCTTAAAGGCCTTGCTGGTGTATACAACTCTAAGAGGTTAGAAATATATTTGGGGGACATACCGTGTAGTGCTTTAAAAACCATGGTTAAAAATTCAAACTAAATTCGAAACTTAATTGGTAGCCAGTGTAGTGACGATAAAACCGGTGTGATGTGCTCTCTCTTTTTTTTCCCAAGACATAAAACCTACAGTATGTTCAGGCATTTTTATAATATCAATAATTTGTATCATGTATGTTATGCTTGACTTTTTTTTAATTCCATTCTTTAAAATGAATCTGTTCAAATAAGTCATTATTAGTTTGTGAATCAAACATTTCTGTCGCTGTTCTGGTCACGCTGTTCACCTTGCCAACAAGGACAAAGCAACAGCTTTTTGTAAAGGCTATTTACTGTATTGTTTGCTTGGACCGTAGCAATTCATTCAGATGAGCACTCTCTGTGCAGACACGACGCATCATCTGCACTGAAATAGAGCAAAGACATGTTTCATATGCAGCTATAATTCAGCAGGTAGATGTCACGTGAGGTTTAGGTCATGGTTTCAGTCATCTGTATCTTTGCTTGTTGCTTTGAAGAAAAGAGCTGATGGACAGAGCGTGAACGTGTGAGGGAGAGATCAAACACGAAGAGGGATAACTGCGCTCCACTTTCTATTACTTCTCCTGCAGCATACACAGAACAAAAGCGCATAATAATTTTGACTAATTGGTTTTGGAGTTCCAAAATTTTGCCTGGGCGGCTGCAGTTTCATTTTCAATGCAGTATAACCCTGCTGTGTAATCAGATGATGTCTGCACTGATTCACTTTGACTGTAACCAACTTCCATTCAAAATCTTCATTCCCCCATTAAAATCAAGTAAAAATTACATCAAAACTTAAATTCGAGTAAATCGGAAAAAAATCTGTAAAACTGCCCAGCCCTATTCAAATTTTTTATTTTCAGATTAAATCATTAATTAGATAAAAATTGATTTAATTAAAATTTGCACTTAATATAGCTAAATAAATCCCTAAATTGGAGTATTCATGTCTAGAAGTATACTTTAATAAGTGCAAAAACCACACATTAAGTTGTAATCTTACATTTTTATATTTTAAGCCTTAAATAAAATGTTTGTCCAGTTTTTAAATAGTAATTTTTTTTTAAAGTATTAACTTGATGAGTATTAACATTATTCGTTATTAACCAAACACAGTAGCCAGATGATACGACAAGACAATGATTTCCCCCTTACTTTAAAATGGATGCTTAGTTTGTGGTTCATTACTATTATTTATCATTATATATTATAAAACCCAACAACTTTATTAACAAGCGATTTTTGTGCTTTTGCTTTTGCCTCTGTCATCTATTGTCACGTAACTCCCGCTGCTCCGTGCTGCACGCTGCAGCTTGCCTTGCTTTTAATCAAACTGGTCAAGCTGTTTGAAGAAAAAGCACCTGAAGCCCCCAATCAGACCGCTAACGACTGGCCGTATAAGAGCGACATGATGTCATTAATTTCAATGGAAGCTTGGTGCCTTCCCGTGACATGAGCGACAGTGACTGTTGGGGACAGGAACTAATTGATAATGACATTCGGTGACAAATATTTTCATAATGGATAATTATTGATTTAATCAATTAGTTGTTGTAGCTGTAACCGGTCCTACTCGAACTCTCCCAGAGTGGGACTTGATTCGGTGATGAAGTATGGGAGGCGGGCACTATAAGGAGGAGCCTAAAGGCCATGACCTCTAGCGTTTGTCATAGAGCAGCTCTTGAGCTTTTACTAACTGTACAGCACTCACTCACTAGCTGGCCTCCGTTAGACAGCCCTAATTTAAAGCATTTCAAAACAGATCTGTGTGTGTGTATCAGTGGCAGCTTGTGACTGCTCTTCTGAGGGGCGCAAATTCAAAATATGTGTTTGTTACTTCATGTGAACCATGTGCTTTACATGTTTTGTCAAAAAAATGCCTGCTGCACACGTGTCAAAACCGTTTATGATAAAAGAGACACTCGCGTTCACAAAATACACACAAGATGCTTCCTTAACTGTAAAGTATAATTCACCAAGAACTCTCTGTGAACATCTCCCCCAGCACAGACCCTCAATCTGACTCATCTTTTCCATTTCACATCACTCTCCCCTCCCTATCAGACATCATAGAAATGGATATCACTAAACACTTCAATAAAATCCACCTCACAACCTGCCTATTGGATCCTATTCCATCCGCACTGGTCAAGCACTGTTTCCCCCTGCCTCAGCCCACTCATAACGGTCATCATAAACTCCTCTCTCACCTCTGGAATAGTTCCCTCTGCCCTCAAAGTTGCAGCTATCACACCAATACTTAAAAAACCTGGCCTGGATCCTGAAAACCCCAACAACTTCCGCCCAATTTTCCAATCTACCTTTCCTGTCTAAAATTTTGGAACGCACGGGCGCCGATCAACTAAAGCATTACCTCCTCTCCAATCAGCTCTATGAAACATTTCAGTCTGGATTTTGCACTCCTCACTCTACTGAAACTGCACTACTCAAAGTAACAAATGACCTACTGCTTGCCTCTTACTCTGGTTCCCTCTTAATTCTCCTTCTACTCGACCTCTCTGCCGCTTTCGACACCATAAACCACTCAATTCCACCGCAAGCCTACAACATCTTGGCATCTCCTTTGCCATTGGTTCACCTCCTACCTCACCAACAGATCTCAATTCATATCCATCAATAACTGTATATCTCACACCATACCTGTCAATCATGGAGTCCTTCAAGGCTCTGTGCTAGGTCCCCTTTTGTTTATTCTGTATATGCTTCCCCTTGGATCTATCATTCATAATCACGGACTAAAATTCCACAATTACGCTGATGACACACAACTATACCTAAGCACCAGATCCATTACTCTTGCCACAGTATTAACCATCACACAAACTGCCTGTCTGCAATAAAATCCTGGATGAATGCCAACTTCCTTAACTGAACTGCCATAAATCGAAAATCATAATCATCAGTCCCAAATCACTCCTTCCCTCCTCCCAAGATTTCACTCTATCTGTCGATTGCCATACAGTTACCAACTCTCTCCAGATCCAAAATCTTGGTTTCATTTTTGACCCCACGCTCACATATCCGTCACATCACCAAAACTGCCTTTTTCAATCTTCGAAATATTGCTTGTCTACGGCCCACTCTCTCCACATCTGCTGTTGAAACCCTCATCCATGCATTTATTACATCAAGACTCGACTATTGCAATAGCCTCCTATATGGTCTCCCTTCCACTGATTTACAAAAGCTGCAATATGTTCAAAACTCTGCTGCCCGTCTCCTCACCCATACCCACTCCAGAGTTCACATCACCCCTGTCCTTCAACAGCTTCACTGGCTCCCTGTACAACAGCACATTCACTACAAAGTTCTACTCATCACCTACAAAGCCCTCAATAACTAAGCCCCTCCATACCTCAAAGACCTCTTACAGCATCACCGCCCTCTCCGAAGTCTCCGCTCTGCTGATTTAAACCTTCTCAAACCTATAACCAAATCAAAACACAGAACTTTGGGGGACCGAGCCTTCGACATTGCCGCCCCCACCCTTTGGAACTCACTCCCTATCGACATCAGAAACTCAGACTCACTGACAACCTATAAAAAACTGCTAAAAGCTCACCTGTTTCAACTAGCATTTAACCTAAATTAGCACTCTCATTTTTGTTTGTTTCATTTTGTAAAACGTCTTTGCGTCCTTTGAAAAGCGCTATATAAGACTTATGTATTATTATTATTATTATTATAATTCAAGTATGATTGCGCATGAGATTATATGAGTATCTGGCAAACACGAGCATCTCTTTTATCATATACCCTTTAGACGCGTCTGCAGCAGACAAGACACGTGATGTACATAGGATCACTCAACTCGCAGAACACATATTTTGAAATGACGAACCACACACGACAGACTACATACATGTTGTGATGAACTTCGCATTGTGTGCCCTCGACAAAAGAAGTTACCGGCTGCCACTGGTGTATGAGGGTAAAGTAGGTTATTCAAAGTAAAAGTTGTATGTGAGTATTTTCAGTGCTGGCTATGAGAAATGTGGGGTGGAGGATTCAGAGTTTATGCGCTACAACACAGACCAGAGGCAAAAGTTCGGCCCATTTGGGTCGGCCCAGTTTCTTAAACTGGGACTGCGCTCAACTACCTGAATGTGGGCCAACCCTTTCTCTCTCTCTCTCACATACACAGTGAAATGTTTAGCAAGTCTTAGGCACATTCATGGGGAGAAAGGTAAACCAGACCTGTTACTACACACTACATTCATCACGAGTTATGAAGAATTAGATCACAGCAGAGAGTCAGCTGATCACCTAAAGCCTGGGGTGTGTTGTCTTTCTGCGTCTTTCTGCGTATGTCTCGAGCGCGCAAGCATCCACACAGCTTTCAAAGTATAGCCTAGTTAACTAGGGATATGCGTGGATGGTCATGTTCGACACATACGCAGTACAAATTATTTCTAATGGTATGTTCATATTATAACGATAACTACTAAAAATTAACGATGTGAATGCTTTTTATTCTACTACATTGACTATGCCAAAAGGTTAAAATTAGATTACACAAACTTTTAAGAGATGCGCAAAACACAGCGTGTTGAGGACATTTGCTGGTTAAATCCAGAGTAAATGCAACAAGAACAACATATTTACAAATTCAGTGACAATTGCAAAAGAATTTTGCAAATACTGCGTGCTAGGGCTGTTCCGAAAACCATTTTTTGAGCTTCGAAGCTCTAGTAGAAATAAAATCGAATATTCGAAGCTTCGGAAGGAGGGGCTGAACATATTTTTCTCTTTAATAAAGGCAGGAATCTCTGTGTGTGTGTATGTGTGTGTGTGTCTGTCTGTCTACAGTTTTATTATATGGCGGATGTGTTGCTGCGGACCCAAGGGAGTGTAGTGCCTTTTTTTCGTGCAATATGGACATGTGACACGTTTAGAATTAATAAACTTTAAAAATACCACAGAACAGCGCAAGCGAGAACAACATTAGTGAAACAAAACACAAGAGCAATACTTTTAATAAGGTAGCCTAACATTTTTCTAACAAACAAACATTCCCGTATCAGAAATTAGCAGCACAGTAATTACTGACAACGTAAAGGGTAGGCTATTTAAATAAAACAACGAAAATAAATGAACGAAGTTGAACAAACTGTAATAAAACGGTAGCATACTTTCAAAATCAAGTTTATTTACTAACACTTACACCATCCAATATGCTTTTTTCATCAGCAGAACAATAAAGAAGATATTTTGCAGAAACCCCAGAGCTCCGTCATGCAAGTCAACCGATCCGCACACTTTAAGAGCTAAAGCATATATATCCAATACAAAAGTCATCCCCCATAACTCTGTGTGACATATTGACGTCTTGTGAAGCAAATCAATCAGTTTTTGCATGAAACTGAACGTTATTTACAACACTATTAGCGTGAATGCCAAAGCAGGAAGCGCGCTTTCCGTTTGAGGCGATCTCTTCCACTGGTGGCGTTTGGTGGTTGTTGGCTATGGATGTTGGTCTCTCTGCGCCACCTACAGAGCGGGAGCGTGAAGCGCACTTCCTGCTTGGCAAAAGC